>NC_073384.1:67330051-67500051 GCF_028641065.1 Leucoraja erinaceus | reverse complement strand
AGAATTCAGACGGGAAGAATTTCTCTTCATAGACACAAAGTGCTGGAGTTCTTCGGATTGAAGAAGGGTTCCGTTCCGAAATGTCACTCATCCTTTTTCTCCAGAGATGCAGTCTGACCCACTGAGTTACTCCGTTACTTTGTGTCTATCTTTGGTATAAACCAGCATCTGCAGATCCTTCCTACAAATTCATCTTCATCTCTGTCTGAAATGGGTGACGTCATTCTGAAACTAGCTAGACCCATCCTCTCAACACTTATTGGGTGAATTCACCGTAAAGTCTTGGGTGTAGTGCAAGACAGCAGATGCGTGATCTCCACTGCATTCCCTACTGCAGTACTGCAGTGCATGGGTGTGGAGATCTGGAACACACTAACATGTGCAGGACAGGTAACTGGTTTAGTTTAGAGATACAGCGCGGAAACAGGCCCTTCGGCCCACTGAGTTCGCACCAACCAGCAATTCCCGCACATTAACGTTATCCTACACACACTAGGGACAATTTACACTTATACCAAGCCAATTAACCTACAAACCTGTACATCTTTGGAGTGCAGGAGGAAATCGAAGATCTCGGAGAAAACCCACGCGGTCACGGGGAGAATTTACAAACTCTGTACAGCTAGTACCCATAGTCGGGATCGAACCTGGGTCTCCGGCGCTGCAAGTGTTGTAAGCCAGCAACCCTACCGCGGTGATTCTCTGCGGAATGCTGGCTGGCCAGAGTCTTCTGCGCCATCATTTAATGTCATCAGAAGGTTTTGGCCTTTGGATTCTAGGCAGAGTTTCATATGTTTATTACAATATTGCAATTGAATTTGTGTAGGTTGGCTTTTTAAATTGTTGTCAGGTTACCTCCCACACAAGCATCTAGGTGAAATAATCTTGGTTTCTGGCCCCACTGCTTTGATCATTTTTCTAACGCAAGCTTGCTTGCCAGGAGTACAGATTGGAGTCCAAAGGCTGCATTAATGTTCCCATCACATTGAAAGCAGTCTCAGAAAATAATAGTAACGGTTTTATGTATGTGGTTAATTACGGATTTTTTTTGGGACATTGGGGTATTATTTAAAATAGTTGAAACACTGGTGAATCTTCAAGAATTCCAATGGAACTTTGGAACAGGTCAGTAGCCGTCTACTTATTAAGGGCCTGTCCCACTTTCACGACCTAATTCACGACCTCTGCCGAGTTTGCCCTTGACATACTCGCAGCATGGTCGTCACGAGGTCGTAGGAGGTCGTAGGTAGGTCGTAGCAGGCCGTGATGCTAGTCGTAGGTACTCGTGGCATCAAGTAAGTCAGAGCGTTTTTTCAACATGATGAAAAATGTCCACGAGTAAAAAAGATCGTGAATTAGGTTGTGAAAGTGGGACAAGCCCTTTTACATTGTTTGCAGCTTAGTCAATGCATTTTAAGAAGTTACATCAGTGGCTCAATTCTTTCAATTATTTGATAATTAAGAAGACAGCTTGCCTCAGTACATTGTAAAAAGTCATAGTCACGGTGTCATAAGGCATGGAAACAGGCCCTTCGGCCCAACTTTCCCACACCGACCAACATGTCCCATCTAGTTCCACCTTAGTTTGGCCCATATCCCTCCAAACCTGTCCCATCCATGTACCTGTCTAAGTGTTTCTTAAACGTTGGGAAAGATACCCGAGGGGTTCAGAGCCAATTTTATCCATTCTTTCAATTATTAACCACTACAGCATGAAACTTCAGCAATACACCAAGGAGATCAGAAAATCCTTCTTCTGTGACTTGGTGATTCCTTTTCCAGAGCCCAACGTCTGTGGATGAGTCACAAATTAGAAGCAGGCATAGGTCACTCAGCCCCCCAAGCATGCTTCACCATTTAATAAGTCCGTAATTGATCCAACTGTAACCTCACCTTTGTTTCCCATCCAACCATAGTACGCTTTCACCTGCTAGTTTATCAACAATCTATCTAACTTGTCTTAAAAATATTTAAAGACTGCTTCCTCCACCACCTTGAGTAAGAAAGTCCCAACGGTCTTTTTAAGACAGAGATTGATAGATTCTTCAGTACGGGTGTCAGGGGTTATGGGGAGAAGGCAGGAGAATGGGGTTAGGAGGGAGAGGTAAATCAGCCACGATTGAATGATGGAGTAGACTTAATGGGCCGAATGGTCTAATTCTGCTCCCATCACTTATAAATTTATAACTTGCAAATCTCTGAGAAAAAAAATGTTATATTATCTCTATCTAGAGAGGCAGACATCTAAAATTTAAAACTGGCTCCTTATTTCGAAAATCTCCGACAAGGGGTGGCATGGTGGTGTAGCAGTAGAGCTACTTAGAGTGCCAGAGACCCGGGTTCGATCCTGACTGTGGATGCTTGTCATTTTATGTTCTCCCCGTGACTTGCGTGGGTTTTCTCCGTAATCTTCCGTTTCCTCCCGCACTCCAAAGACGTACAGGTTTGTAGGCTAATTGGCTTGGGTATAATTGTAAATTCTCCCTAGTGTGTGAAAGGTAGGTAGTGTTAACGTGCGTGGATCGCTGGTCAGTGCGGACTCGGTGGGCCAAAGAGCCCGTCTCCGCACTGTATCTCTAAAGCTAAAAAAACTATCATCTCCACATTTATTCTCTCAAAACCCTTGCGGAACATATGTTCCAAGATAGTATTTTCTCACTTAAGCCGACAAGACCTACCTGTTCAGCCATTCCTGATATGACAACCCACCTATTCCATGTATTAGATGTGTAGACCTTCACCGAATTGCTTCCACGTTTAACATCCTTCTTTAAATAAGCAAACCATTGCTGTGCGCAATGTTCCAGGTGTGTTCTCTCCGATGCTTGATGTATAAATCTGCTTGCAGCAAAAGGCCCTGTCCCGCAATGCGAGTTTACCCAAGAGCTCTCCCGAGTTTAAAAAAAAAATCAAACTTGTGGTAAGTACGTAGAATGTATGTAGCGGGTACGTTGAAGATCGTGGATGTCTTATAGCGGCTCGTAGTGCTAACGGCAGGTACTCGGGAAGCGCGGAAATTTGCGAAGTTTTTTCAACAGCGTGAAAAATTTCCAAGAGTAAAAGTGTACTCGTGATGAAGTATCACGAGTTTGACTTTTTTTTTAAACTCGGGAAAGCTCTTGGGTATTTTCGCATCGTAGGACAGGGGCTTAACACCCTCCACTTTCAACTTGTTAATGGCACAGTTTTTGTTTGTAGCTACCTTGGATTGAGATTGCCCCTTGCACCCTCTTCATTACATGGGATAATATGCCACACAGATTAGATTCAACCAGGAAATCCTTCCTTTGTTTCACATGAGTGAACTATTTCCATGAAAATGACTAAACTCGGGTCTGAATAAGGGTCTCGACCCGAAACGTCACCCATTCCTTCTCTCCAGAGATGCTGCCTGTCCCGCTGAGTTACTCCAGCATTTTGTGTCTATCTTCGGTGCGAACCAGCATCTGCAGTTCCTACCTACACGGTAAGAAACATGTTAGTCCGGCACAATGACATCCTACCGGCAGCTCCTCAAATTCATGGCTACAGATACAGATCGTTCCCATGGTACTCCGGGTATAAGGAACTGCAGATGTTGGTTTACAAAAAAAAGACACAAAGTACTGGAGTAACTCAGCGGGCCAGACAGCATCTCTGGCACTCTTTTGTCTCCTTTTCACCTCCAGCCTTTGTCAATAACTCCACCCATCTGCTAATCAACCCCCCTCCTCTGTATCCACCCATGAGTTGCTGGACTCTGCCCCTCCCCCGCCTCACAAAAAGCTGGAGTAACTCAGCGGGACAGGCAGCATCTCTGGAGAGAAGGAACAGGTGACGTTTCGGGTCGAGACCCTTTCCGGCTTCTTCCCCCATAATCCATCAGCCTGAAGAAAGGTCCCGACTCGAAAAGTCACCTGTTCAGTTCCTCCACAGATTCTGCCCGACCTGCTTAGTTCCTCCAGCATTTTGTCTTTTGCTCAAAATTCCTGCATCTGCAGTCTCTCGTGTCTCCATGGAGATAATCAAGTTCCCCTGAGGAAAAAAATTGATTTTCAGGCAAGTAGCACTGCGGAAAAAAGCCTTACATGTGCAGATCCCTTGCTGCTCAATCTTAATTACTCTGCATGCTATTTTCTTTCTTTACCTGTGGTTTCCTCATTTTAAGACATACTGTATCACCCCCGCCAGTTCTAAAGGGAGGCTAACTTCATGATAAAAATGTCATGAGAAAATATTGATGGATTTGACAGTGTCGTACACGACAGTTGATATGTGATGTGGCAGTGTGTAAAATATAGTAGAAGTTGCCTGTTCTGGTCGAGAGAGCAAAGCCTCAGAAGCCAATAATTCAGTATCTTTTAAATTATGTATACAAAAGAATAATTGCTTGGTCTGAAAGCTATCAGAATATAAATTAAGATATTGAAGAATTAAAATATTAAGCAGGCAACTGACTGAAGCCATTTAAGGCAGAAAGGCAGGAATATTTCTGAGTAACGCCTGTTTTTATTTTATTTCATCTACTTGTGAACGATTCTATCTGAATCTAAAATAAATTGGGGTCGAATTTCAGAGTCTTTGTACAGCATTGATGGGGCAGGTAGAGTGTGAAGTTGAGAAAGCATTACCTACTGCCTTGATCTCGGCTCAGTGGACTCCCGGCCATTCTGACTGTGAGACAGACACTAGCAATCTGAAGAAGAGTCTCAACCCGAAACGTCACCTATTCCTTTTCTTCAGAGATGCTGCCTGTCCAGCTGAGTTACTCCAGCTTTTTGCGTCTATCTTCGTTTTTTGTTTTGTTTTTATAAACAGGGACAGTGCATATTGATGGACATTTACGTGTAAATATGCAAGATTATAGCCTCCAAAGCACATCCATGTTCTTGTCTTCTGGCTCGGCATTCCATTTAAAGAAGGTAGACAAAAAGGCTGGAGAAACTCAGCGGGTGAGGCAGCATCTATGAAGCAAAGGAATAGGAGACATCTGACAGTTCCTTCGCTCCATAGATGCTGCCTGACCCGCTGAGCTTCTCCAGCTTTTTTGTCTACCTTCCATTTTTCCAGCATCTGCAGTTCTTTCTTAAACATTACATTTAAAGAAATCATTTTGAGTGTAAGGACTTGCAAAGGTTTCAGGAAGCACAGGAAGTTAACATAATCTTTGATGAATTCTAGTCTGATTTATAATATATAGTATAGAAGCTGGGATTGAGTATAGAAGCTGGGATGTAATGTTAAAATTGTACAAGGCATTGGTGAGGCCAAATCTGGAGTATGGTGTACAATTTTGGTCGCCCAATTATAGGAAGGATGTCAACAAAATAGAGAGAGTACAGAGGAGATTTACTAGAATGTTGCCTGGGTTTCAACAACTAAGTTACAGAGATAGGCTGAATAAGTTAGGTCTTTATTCTCTGGAGCGCAGAAGGTTAAGGGGGGACTTGATAGAGGTCTTTAAAATGATGAGAGGGATAGACAGAGTTGATGTGTACAAGCTTTTCCCTTTGAGAATAGGGAAGATTCAAACAAGAGGACATGACTTCAGAATTAAGGGACAGAAGTTTAGGGGTAACATGAGGGGGAACTTCTTTACTCAGAGAGTGGTAGCGGTGTGGAATGAGCTTCCAGTGGAAGTGGTGGCTGCAGGTTCGTTGGTATCATTTAAAAATAAATTGGATAGGCATATGGATGAGAAGAGAATGGAGGGTTATGGTATGAATGCAGGCAGGTGGGACTAAGGGAAAAAAGTTGTTCGGCACGGACTTGTAGGGCCGAGATGGCCTGTTTCCGTGCTGTAATTGTTATATGGTTATATGGTTATGGTTATTTCACAATCTACTGTTCAGCAGGTGTGTGGTCTTCTGCTGTCTCAACACTAGGACTGCACTCTATGTCTATCCTTTGCCTGGGGAATGGCTCCAGCATTGGCTTCTCACCTCATTGGTGTACTTTCATTTTTAACCAAAAATAATTGTAATCAATTATTTACGAGAATAATACGTACAATACAAAACAATACCAACAAACTCACCACCATAGCACAAAGTAAAACAAATATTCTTAAATTTCAAATAGACTGAAAACCAAACAACTATATTACAATCCTTGTCAAGGATACGTTCCATGACCCAGCCGAGTTAATGTGTACTGGACCTTGCATGCCATTGTTCAGTTCAGTTTAGTTTATTGTCACGTGTAACAAGGTACATTGATGCGGAATACTAATGAATACTAATAGCTAATAATGATCCCTGTTCAAACATATGTATGAGGAGCAGGAGTAGATCCCTAATGAAATTGGCCCTTCAATTTCGTTAATCGCCCTGTCCCACGGTACGAGTTCATTCCACGAGCTCTCCCGAGTTTAAAAAAAAATCAAACTCGTGGTAAGCACGGAGAATGAACGTAGCGGGTACGTCGGAACTCGGGGACATCTCTTAGCGGTAACGGCAGGTACTCGGGAAGACTCGCTAACGGCAGGTAAGCATGGGAAGACTCGTGAAGATTTTTCAACATGTTGAAAAATGTCCACGAGAGCCCAGAGTACCGATGAGCGGCCATTACCGTAAATCCCCGAGTTCCAAACAGCGCAAATTCGGGAGAGCCTTTGGAATGAACTCGTACCGTGGGACTGTGCTTTAAGGCATTTAATAACGTCATGGATGATCTGATTGGAACCTCCTTTGGTATTCTTGTCCAACCTTTACAGCCATGCTTATCAAATGTTTGTTTATCTTTGCCTGATCATACTCCAAGATTCTGTGTAGGAAGGAACTGTAGATGCTGGTTTACACTGAAGATACTCAAAATGCTGGAGTAACTCAGCGGGACAGGAGGCATCCCTGGAGAGACGGAATGGGTGACGCTTCGGGTCGAGACCCTTCTTCAGTCGCTGTTTCCACTGCTCTGTGAGGAGGAGTTCCATAGATATAAGACCATAATAGATAAACATATCACCTCTTCTCTGTGTTAAATCCATAATTGTTTATTCCGGAGCACTCTTCCCACATCCAGCTTATCACAACCATATATATTTATGGGATACAAGCCCAGATTGTCCAATCTTTCCTCACAGGTCACAAGTGATGGGAATCTGAGGGGTAACGTTTTCACACAAAGGGCGGTGGGTGTATGGAACAAGCTGCCAGAGGAGGTAGTTGAGGCAGGGACTATCGCAACGTTTAAGAAGCAGTTAGACAGGTACATGGATAGGACAGGTTTGGAGGGATATGGACCAAATGCTGGCAGGTGGGGCTCATGTAGGCTGGGACATGTTGGCCGGTGTGGGCAAATTGGGATGAGGGGCTTTTTTCCACACTGTAACACTATAACCTGCCCTTCTGAAGGATCAGTCAAACAAACCTCTGAACTTCCTCCAAGGCCTTAATGTTATTCCTTAAAATAAAGTGACCAGTACCGTACACTGTACTCCATATATGGCCTTATCAAAGTCCTATATAACAGAAGCAGAACCACCCTCCCTCTGAATTTGGTTCCCTCGCACCAAACACTAACATTTTGTTAACTTTCTTTATTACCTATTTTACTTCGGAGTCACGTGTGCGACTACGTGAAGAACCCGTCCAGCACGCATGCGTGGCTTGAGCGTTCACGCAGTGCAACAGCGACGCAGCGGGAGTCAGGCGCTCCCGCTACAGCTTAAAAAAGACGGACCGTCGGGTAAGTTTATTCTGAGGTTGTTTTTTCCGAAAAAGAAGTGTTTTGTTTTGTCTCACCAGGAATATGAGCAAAACAAGACAAGCCAAGAAGTCCGCCCCCCGTTCGACTCCGACGGAGGAGCGTTCCATCAGTGGGGGGCAAGAGGCGGTAGGACCGCTAACCCAGCGATCCGCCATCCCCGACACCGTGCCGAGCCCAGTCCCGCTAGCGCAGCCTGAGCAGCGGGCTGGATGTAAAGCAGCACGGAAGACTAACCGGCCGATGGTATCCGATTCTTCGGACGGGGACGTCTCACCGCCCGCGCGGGGCAGAGACAGCCGCCTGAGTCGCATGGAGCGGCTCGTGGAGCAAATGCTCCAGCGAGACTTGCTTCGGGAGGAGCAGTCTCGCAAAGGGAGTTCAGGTACTCCCACCACAGTGCCTCACAACGCATTGGCCATCGCTTCCCCTTCATCCAAGGGCAGCTTTGTGACCAGGGCTGGGCTGGTCAAGAAGAGGGGTCACTGGCCGAAGATGTCGGGAGTGCGCTTGGGGTACAGGACCAGGAAGAGCTGCTGGGTGTGGTAGACCGCTACGTGGCAGCTCCACGTGCAGGACAGCCATTAGAGCCACAACTGGCGGCCAGCATTAACAACCTGTCCTTCAAGCCCCTACAGGAGCAGGTAGTTAATGAGGCCCTAGAGCTGTATTCGGCCCCAGAGAATTGCGCCTCGCTCAACGTGCCGGCTGTCAACAGCCAAATCTGGGGGCACGTTGGGCAAACATCCGCAATCAGGAGCTCAAACTACAGCGGATCCTCAAGCTCCTGACGTCAGCCATCACTTCCTATGCTCGTTCCGTGGATGGGACAGAAATGACCACGAATCAGCAGGATACACTCGCACTGCTGTGCAATACCCAGTTCGAAATTAACAACCTCCGTAAGGAGATTATAAGACCAGCCCTCAACTCGAAATTCGTGGGTTTGTGCAAAACGCCGACCACAGAGCCAGAAATCCTGCTCTTCGGCAAGGACCTCTCCAAAAAAGTAAAGGACATGGAGGAGGAGTCCAAAACATTTGGCCTCATGAGGGCAGGCCCCGGGACGAGCAAACCCACTAAACCCAAGCGGCAGTACCCCACCGCGTCCACCAGTCGACGTCAACCCTATGGGACTGGTGAAAGCTCGGGGTCCGCACATCACCACCGGAAGCCTTTTTTAGGCCAAGGCCCAGAGCGGACCCCATGGAAAATGCGCCACCCCCAACCAGCAACACATCAGACAACACATCAGAAGACTCATCGTCCGACAAAGAAACAGAAGAAACACCCGTAACCATGGAGGTAGGTGGGTCTGGTTCCTACCAGCATATAAAAAGTGGGGGTTCTATACTAACAGGGGGGAGATTACACCTGTTTTTGCAAGCATGGAAGTCTATCACGAATGACAAATATATACTCAACAGCATTCGTGGATACAAAATAGAGTTTACAATAGAAAACTTGCCACCAGTTCAGCACTCACCCCAAAGGGTCTTTTCCCTCTCAGTTAAAGAAAAACGAGAGGGACAAGCTGAACTGGTGAGGCTAATTACAAAGGGTATCATTGAAAAAAAACCAAACATGAACCCTTGGAATTTGTCTCTAATATATTCACTAAAACCAAAAAAGATGGTGGATGTCGCATCATCATTGACTTAACTTCACTAATTATGTTTGTTAATTATATACATTTCAAAATGGAAATGTTTGTAACTGCCAAACAACTGATTTCCAAAGGATACTTCATGGCAAGCATCGACCTTAAAGAGGCTCACTATTCAGTGCCCATTCATAAGGATCATTGCAGATACATGAAATTTACCTGGATGGGGCAACAATGGCAGTTTAAAGCGTTGCCCAACGGTTTAACATCACCCCCAAGATTATTCACCAAGATACTAAACCCAACCTTGGCAATATTAAGAAAACAAAAACATATTGTCATGGCATATCTTGATGATATCTTAATAGTAGGCAAAACCATGGAATTGGCTATATCAGCCGTGTCAGCTACCAAACAATTGTTTGAAACCTTGGAATTTGTCTTACATCCAGATAAATCTAAGTTGACGCCATCCACAACCATAGACTATCTGGGCTTCATAATTAACTCAGTCCACATGTCTGTAACTTTGCCAAAAGACAAAACAGCAGAATTGGCACAAACATGTAACAATTTAATGGTCAACGATCGACCAACCATTCGCCAAGTGGCGAGAGTAATTGGAAAGATGGGAGCAGCATTTCCAGCTACACAATTTGGACCTCTGCACTATCAAAACTTACAAAGAGCAAAAGTGCAGGCACTAAAGCGACATGCAGGTCACTTTGACCGGATCATGAAATTACCCACTGAAGCAATATCAGAGCTACAGTGGTGGGTAGAGAACATTTGGCATAGTTCCAGCCCTATCATTATCATTAACCCTACGTTAATTATTCAAACAGATGCCAGTGCTCAAGGCTGGGGAGCAACTAATTCCATATCCAGCACAGGTGGTAGATGGACTAACCTAGAGGCATCGTTACTACTTACACTGGGCATAAATTATCTTGAAATGTTGGGTGCATTTTATGGATTAAAAGCATATTCAACGAATATGCATCACTTGCATATTCGGTTACAAATAGACAATACCACGGTGGTGGCCTATATTAACCATATGGGCGGCATAAAATCGATATCATGTGACAAATTGGTCAACACAATCTGGCAATGGTGTGGCGACAGACATATTTGGCTATCAGAAACTTACCTGCCAGGTAAGCTAAATACAGTGGCAGACACCAGGTCACGCAAATTCAATGATAACACCGAATGGATGTTAAATCCCAAAGTATTTGCTAAAATTACCAAGCAATATGGCATGCCAGATATCGATCTATTTGCATCCAGACTAAATCACCAGGTTCCTATGTATGTCGCTTGGGAACCAGACCCTGAGGCAGCAGCGGTAGATGCGTTCGCGCTGAACTGGGGAAATTTCTTCTTTTATGCATTTCCTCCCTTCTGCCTCATCAGTCGGGTACTACGCAAAATACAAATGGACTCTGCTTCAGGTATTTTGATAGTACCCGACTGGCCTACACAGCCATGGTTCCCAGTGCTCCTCGACATGGTCGTCGAGACCCCAATGACTTTCCCCAGTAGCCCAGAATTGCTAACCCACCCAGTATCTGGCATAAGCCACCCATGCCACGATATAATTAAACTCCTGGGTTGCAGATTTTGAAAAGGCCTCTGCTGGGCCTGGGATTGTCAGAAAACACCATCAACACCATGACAGCATCCCACCGTGTATCCACAAGGAAACAATACTTGTCAAGTATCAAGAAGTGGGAAAAATATTGTTCGGATACAGGAACCACTTACTCAACCACAACAGTAACCAATGTACTGGAGTTCCTGGCAGGCCTTCGCCATAATGAAGGACTCAGCTACAGCACCATTAATACAACCAGAAGTGCTCTGTCTGCCTATTTAATTCAGGCACCAGGACAACAGGCCATGGGATCCCACCCGCTGGTGATCAAGCTCATGAGGGGGATATTTAACTCCAATCTCCCTAGACCAAGGTACACCCATATCTGGGATGTCAGTGTGGTCCTGACATACCTCAGGGGATGGTTACCAGCCAGGTCCCTCACCCTCGAGCAATTAACTCTGAAGACGGTCATGCTGATGGCACTTGTGTCAGCACAAAGAGCCCAGTCACTTCACCTATTACGACTGGACAACATGATCGTAACTCCAGACTATGTCTCATTTACTATCCAGGGGCTGGTCAAACAGAGCAGGCCAGGAACATCAATTCCAGTCATGGAATTCCGGGCCTACACACCAGAACCATGGTTATGTGCCATGATCCACCTACTGAACTATATTGACACAACTAAAATCCATCGAGGGACAGAAAAAGCCTTATGGGTCAGCCACAAGAAACCTTATGGTCGGGTAACGAGCCAAACCATTTCAAGATGGCTCAAGCAGGTGCTGAAAGCCGCTGGTATAAATACTAACATGTATAAATCTCATTCCACCAGGGCAGCATCCATGTTGGCGGCTAAGAGAATGGACATACCAATAGACCACATCCTAGCTACAGCGGGATGGTCTGGGGAAAGAACGTTTCAAACTTTTTATAATAAGCTGTTGGCAGAACTTGCTTCATTTGCAGAGAAAATATTACAATCTGCAAATATATAATTTAGCCCGGGGGACCAATTTGTTTTTTGTTATTGTTAATAAACACCATTATTGTTTTTTACAAACAGATTCATGGTTGATTACAATAACATACTTCCTCCCTCAAATGACTTCGGCAGTGAGTGAAGTATGAACTGTTACACGGTTTGAAATCACAGAGCTTTAAAATCTTCACGTAGTCACTCACGTGACTCCGAAGTAAAATATTAAGATTAAACAAGAACTTACCAGTTTGAAGTTTGATCTGTATTTTATGAGGAGTTACGATGAGGGATTACGTGCCCTCCGCTCCCACCCTCAATAATAGAGATCAAACTGGTATCTAAGCTCTCCTTTTCTTTACTATATTTATTTCAATTATTGTGTCTCTGTGATTCCACACCGCTGCTTTGAAGTATGTCGCGCATGCGTGCTGGACGGGTTCTTCACGTAATCCCTCATCGTAACTCCTCATAAAATACAGATCAAACTTCAAACTGGTAAGTTCGCGTTTAATCTTACTATTGAACCTGTCTACAGTTGTTTTGTGAATCAAGCATCAAGACAATCACACGCTACAACCCAGACCTCTGCGGGCCATCACCATTTAGATAATAATTGTTTTATTATTGTATCAGGCAAGATAGACCATTTTTACAGATTTTTGCTCACTTAATTAATCTATATCCTTTAATCAATGCTTCATCCCCTCTTCACAATTTACCTTCCTACCTTCATGACATCTGCAAATATCGCAACTGTATCTTTGGTGCTTTCACCCTCATGACGGCACGGTGGTGCAGCGGTAGAGTTGCTGCCATACAGCACTTCCAGCACTGGAGACCAGGGTTTGATCCCGATTACGGGTGCTGTCTGTACGGAGTTTGTACATTCTCCCCGGGACTGCGTGGGTTTGCTCCGAGATCTTCGGTTTCCTCCCCACACTCCAATTACGAACAGGTTTTACATGTTAATTGGCTTGGTATGTGTACTTAGTATAAGTGTAACTCGTCCCTTGTGTGTAGGGTAGTGTAAGTGTGCGGGGATCGCTGGTTGGCGCGGACTCGGTGGGCCGAAGGGCCTGTTTTCGCGCTGTATCTCTAAACTAAACTAAACTAAAAAAAAATGTGAGCAATGTTGAATATTAGCCAACTGTTACATACCAGGGCTGTTGTTCTTTCTACTGAACTTAATAATACTGGAAATCAGGTTGGCATATTTCAGGTGACAAGATTAACTGACAGGGAATTAACCTTGCACCACATAAGGTAGATCCTTTGGCATGAGTTCATACCCATTTTTAGAGTCAGAGTCAATGGTTTGGACACAGCTCCATCCAGAACCGTAAGAATTTGCAGCGAATTGTGGACGCAGCCCAGACCATCACATAAACCAGCCTCCCTTCTATTTACTCCATTCATACCTCACACTGCCTCGGCAAGGCCAGCAGCATAATCCAGGATATAGTCTTTGATAGAGTTGCACCCTGGCCACTCCCTCTTCTTCCCTCTCCCATCAGTTAAAAGGTATAGAAGTGTGAAAATGCACACCTCCAAATTCAGAGACAGTTTCTTCCCAGCTGTTATCAGGCAACTGAATCATCCTACCACAACCTGAGAGCAGTGCGGAACTACTATCTACCTCTTCGATGACTCTCTGACTATCCTTGATCGGACTTTGCTGGCTTTACCTTGCACTAAACGTTGTTCCCTTATCATGTATCTATACACTGTAAATGGATTGATTGCAATCATGTATGGTCTTTCTGCTGACTAGTTAGCACGCAACAAAAGGCTTTTCACTGTACCTCGGTACACGTGACAATAAACTAAACTGAAAATTACACAATGGCATTATTGGGGATTGACAATGCCACACTGGTATTAGGTTGAATAGATCTGTGATATAATTGGCAAATTCTTTTTTACCTTTGCTGTAATTCATTCTGCGCTGGTGAGGTTTGTTTCAAAAGCTAATCAAAACATCCTTTCTGCAGTGAATGTAAAAATGATTCAACTCTCTCATCCTTCCCCTTAAAAACGTGCTGTCTGCTACATGAAACTGGTGATAACCATCATTCAGTTTAGTTTTTTTAGTTTCGAGATACAGCACAGAAACCTGCCCTCCTGCCCACCGAGCCTGCGTCCGATCCCCGCACATTGACAGTACCCTACACACACTAGGGACAATTTACCGAGCCAATTAACCTACGTCTTTGAATGTAGGAGGAAACCAAAGATTGTGGGCAAAACCCATGCAAGTCACAGGGAGAACGTACAAACTCTGTACAGACAGCACCCGTAGTCGGGATCAATCCCGGGTCTACTGCCGCTGTTTGACAGCAACTCGACCGCTGCTTCACCGTGCCGCCCTTGAGTTAGATGGGTAATGACTTCAAGTTGGGGTATAACATTTTGAATCTCATGATTACTTAACATTGATGCCAATATAAAGCAGCCTAACACTCGAAGCTAAACTGGCAAATCCTGCAGCTTCCTCTAACTATTGGCCCCTCCACCCTTACAGCCCCAACCCCTGAACTCTATATGCTAATTTAATCAGGGCCTGTGAAAATATTCTCTTTAACTAAATCTACCATTAAACTGGATGCCAATTAGCTTCTGCCTAATACATTATGATTGTTATGTTGCAGGCACACTAGATGAGTGGCAGTGCATAACATGGGCAGGATCTTTCACGGTTTGACACACAAGAATTGCTTAGATCGTGGGTCCTGACCCAGGATTGTTCTCAAAGGAGAAATTGATTATTTAATTTGCAAAAGATCACAGCTAACTTTTTAAAAAGAAGATCATAACATTCCAGCAAAATAATCAAAATAATTCCTCATCTAATAGAATTAATATTGATACAATTATATTTGCTTTTTAACATTCGCAAGTGGAAATTTATTTGATGATTAGCATGGAGGAAGTAAGCTTATTTAAATTAGCAAGGCGTGGAAGAAGGGTTTGCTATTTGCACTCACCATACACAGAATATGAAGTAAGCTTTTTATAGGGCTTGGTATAAATTGTACATCTGCCATTGCTTATTCCTTGTAACAATGGTACTTGCCTTAGTGTCATTTGTACTGAAGCACCAGTCCTGGAGAGATGTCAGATGGCATCTTGATTTCAAAAGTGCAGATACACTGTGATTGTAATTGTACGTTCTAAGACAGAGGGAATGTGCAGTGAATGATTGATGAATGAAAACATTATCATCCTCGCTCTCATTTCCAGCAATTCTTACCGTGTCAATTGATGAGCTCAAATAGCCAAGGCAGTGGCAGCAGGTATGGACACGACAATTCCTACTGTGTGTAGGAAGGAACTGCAGATGCTGGGTTAAACCCGAAGATAGACACAAAATGCTGAAGTAACTCAGCCGGGCAGGCAGCATCTCTGGCGGGAAGGAATGGGCGACGTTTTGGGTCTTCAGACTGGCGGAATAATTGAACATGCAGTAGCCAGTAAATGTAGGGTAGGTAGTATCAAGACTCCATGTCAGGGACTGACAACCACGATGGTCGTGGCCTTAAATAGAAACCGGGTTTTGGTGCAGCACAGAAATGGTGACTATATGGAGCAGGAGCCGTCAATCCACTCGTTTACCACAAGTGCTTTCAACATCGGGCTCATATAAATATGTCCAGATGTGGTCATTTGGATTGCTCTGTAGTAATGCCATTATCAATTGAGAGCACTCGATGCCAGTAATACGGATGAACTCTTTAGTGTAGAATGGCTCCTGGTTTCCAGGTATGTGGCTAATGGAGGCAGTAGATGTAATCGAATTCCTTTTGGCCTGGGCTGATTGATTCTCAAAGAAAACATCAAAGTTTCTTAACAGAGACGGCTGGTGACCTCTGATAAAGACTGGTGTCAGGAGTTATGGGGAGAAGGCAGGAGAATGGGGTTAGGAGGGAGAGATAGATCAGCCATGATGGAATAGCGTAGACTTGATGGGCCGAATGGCCTAAATCTACCTCTATTCCTTATGCCCTTATAACTGTTCACTTTCGTCAGAAAATGATTGTATCATCCATGTGGAATAATCCACTAGGAGTTTCACCGCTGGCGTGGGGTTTAGTTTTGGGTATAATTAGGCATTGTAGGGGGTCAAAGAAACATGGAGAATATGGATATCTGCACACCCAAATTTGAGAGATTTCATCATTGAGTTTCATCGAAATGTTTAAATTCTGATTTCAATTTGAAACTTGCAATGTTATTTCCATCTGACCAAGAGTTGAGTGGAGTCAAGGTGGGTGAGATGTTGAGCACCAGCAATCGGGATGGATGGTCCATGATATAATCGTAAGGATTGGGGTCTGGTCTAGTGTGGAGATGAATGGGGAAGGAGGGGTGTGAGGTTGGTTTCTAATGATCAAGATTCAAGAGTGTTTAATCGTCCCATGTACTGACAATAGAGCCATGACATTTTACTTGCAGCGGCTTAACAGGCATGTATACGCAATACAAATACCGATAAAATATAATAATAAAAAATAATAATAACCAGAATAGACATAACAGCAAAAATAGTGCAACCCCACCCCCCTCCCAGGTTCATTGTGTAACCAAAGATAGTCCATAGCATTTCATAGATGCTGAGGTTGATGTTACGTTGTATTCAAGAGCCTCATGGCTACTTGAAGCTATCCTTGATTACTTTTTGAATCGTGGTCACTAGCATTGGATAGCAACTGACATGCACTCAGCAAGATTTCACTGGCAGTAATGTAATAGCAATGCAGGTCTGGTCATATTCTCTCATTTGAAACACTAAATCGGATCTTAAAGCGAGGCAGCTTACAGAAGGCTGTGAAGTCCAGAGCCATGTGTTGTGAGTGTTGATGGGGTCAGAGCTAAAGAGGTAAGAGTGTAGGAAGGAACTGCAGATGCTGGTTTACACTGAAGATATAAAGACATAAAATGCTGGAGTAACTCAGCGGGACAGGCAGCATCTCTGGAGAGAAGGAATGGGTGACGTTTCGGGTCGAGACCCTTCTTCATTTGTAGAGTTGGAGAGAGTCTCGACTCGGTTCATCACCCATTCCTTCTATCCAGAGATGATGCCTGTCCTGCAGAGTTACTCCAGCATGTTGTGTCTATCTTCATGGGATCTTTGATGTGCGCCAGAGAGACCAGTCAAGCACCTAGATTAACATCTCACCTGACGGAGCACACTTCTAGACATAGAGTGATACAGTGTGGAAACAGGCCCTTCAGCCCAACTTCCCACACCAGCCAACATGTCCCAACCACACTAATCCTACTTGCCCATGTTTGGTCCATATCACTCCAAACCTGTCCTATCCATGTACCTGTCTAAACTGTTTCTTAAACGTTGGGATAGTCGCTGCATCAACTACCTCCCCTGGCAGCTCGTTCCATACACCCACCGCCCTTTGTTTGAAAAAGTTACCCCTCAGATTCCTATTAAATCTTTTCCCCTTCACCTTAAACCGATGTCCTCTGGTCCTCGATTCACCTGCTCTGGGCAAGGGAGTCTGTGAATCTACCCGATTTATTCCTCTCATGATTTTATACACCGCTATAAGATTGTAAATCGCTCATTTATAAGCTCCCCCCCCCTCCCCCCCCAGTCTAGTTTCCTTCCATTATTTATTATGTAAAAGAATAGCACACTGAATCAAGCACTTGAAACTTCAATTTTAATTGAACAAAAGCGCAACGCAACACAGTTCCGCTACTGTACATATCCCACCACGGGTTCGATCCTCATATCTGCCTTCTCAAGCCCTCTAGGCCTCGCTCAGACAGAGACACTCCAGAGGTTCACGCAGTCCCAAGCGCTCTCCCAGAAGATCGACGCTGGACCTCGTGATAGCGGACTTTTATATGTCCCGGGACCTCGAGGGGCCGAACCACATGGGGGTGGTCTCTTAAAAACCCAATTACAGATATCGATTAACCCCATACATAACAGACATTTCCCTAACCCAATAATACAGCAGCTCAATACATTGTATTCAAACCGGACTTTGCAAGGAAGCCAACTTAGAAACTTTACCCTGACCTGCCAGAAACCCAGACAAGGCTCAATACCTCATCCAATCAACACTCGGCAAAGTTGAACTCTGCAACATTATTTACAATTATTTACAAGGTGTATGTCTGGTTTGCAGCCATCCAATGCATTCTATGCAATTTGCACCTAATTGACAGGGTCTGCAGATGTTTTTATTCTTTTCTTGCAAATTGTATCTGGGCTCTGGACACACTGGCACCACTCCCTAGCTTGTCCCAGCTCTGCAGAGAGCAATTCCAAATTGACCAAATCTCCCAGCAGCCCTGAAGCTTTTACCCCATTTTAAAGTTCTCGCCTCTCCAATTTAGCCAGGATTAACAAGATCACCCCTCATCCTCCTGCGCTCCAAGGAACAGAGTCCCAGCCTATTCAACCTCTCCCTATAGCTTAGACCTTCGAGTCCTGTAAATCCTGTACCTTTTCCAGCTTGACAACATCTTTCCTATAACACGGTACCCAGAACTGAACACGATACTCTAAATACGGCCTCGCCAACGTCTTATACAACTGCAACATGACCTCCCAACTTGTATATTCAATACTCCAACTGATGAAGGCCAATGTGCCAAATGCCTTTTTGACCACCCTATCTAACTGCGACTCCACCTTCAAGGCACCATGTGCCTGCACTCCTAGACCCCTCTGCACTACAACACTGCCCGGAGCCCGACCATTCACTGTGTGTGCACATTTGCAGCAGTGCAGCACTCCCTCAAGTCTGTAATGGGAGCGTCAGCCGGGATTTTTGCAGACTATTTTCTGTAGTGGTACCCGATCCTCAAGCTTGTGACTCAAACCAGAGGGCTGGAACTGAGGCACAACAGGCACTGCAACAGCAGTTGTTTTAGTGCTGGGAGTGAATCATAACAGGACAATGAATACTTTAGGAAGCAGCCACAAACCTTTTATTCTCTGGATTGGCGAACAAGTACTGAGTGTCCATAAATGTTAGATGCTCATAAAAAAAAATCCACAGACTTGTAGGAATGATAGCCTCTGTAAGGATTTAATGTAGATCGTATTTTTGATTGTCCCTGAAGATGAATACTTCGCTTTTAAATGATGAAATGTGCTATTTTGTGATATGGGAAGAGCATTTCTGGCTTCACTTAGATTGCTTTTAATGTAGTATTATTAATTAAAATGTATTTCTGGAAGCCATCTAGTGTCAATAAAATAGACTTTCTGCCTCATAAAATAAGCGTGGCTTTTTTTTCTCCCTCCCCCTTTCCCTGCCTTGCTGCTTTCTGCAACAGAAATCTCTGCATTATCAACCTCTGTGGTGGACACTAAATCTTTCGGCACAGGAGGAGCAGCGATAACATCTGAACTCAGGGTGCTTTAACAGGGCATGCTTGACAGGTGTAGCAAGGCCTTTTAGGATTTAGGACTGGAGCACATCCATTACCCGCGCTGTGCTGGAGCTTGGCAGGAGTTCGCTGGTAATCTCCCACGAATTTATGTCCGAGTTATCACAGTCCCCAAACAAGCTCCTGCAAGATGGCGTGGAGTTCAGGAAAGGCAGAGTGCTGAATTTAGACTTTTAACTCTTCCTGGGTTCAAACTATTTCCTGGAGACAACAAGCAGAACTGCCTCACAGTTGCCTGCTTATTTGATCCTCATTCAATGACGTGATGGTTTGAAATACGGTTTTATCCTAGGGCTGAAATAGTGTGGCACCACATCAGGCATCAGAGACTGGATTTAATTCACAAGATAGACACAAAGTGCTGGAGTAACTCAGCAGGACAGGCATGGTCTCTGGATAGGAGGAATGGGTGACGTTTCGGGGCGAGACCCTTCTTCAGACTGAGAGTCAGGGGAGAGGGAGGCACAGAGATAAGGAAGGGTAAGGTGTGACAACAAGAGCACAAAGGGGATGAAGATCAAGAAAAATGTAGAATAGATCATTGTGTTTAAGAAGGAACTGCAGATGCTGGAAAATCGAAGGTATACAAAAATGCTGGAGAAACTCAGCGGGTGCCCTCAGAGATAAAGTACTATTTGATCGGGCCGAAACATTGCCTATTTCCTTCGCTCCATAGATGCTGCTGCACCCGCTGAGTTTATCCAGCATTTTTGTGTACCTAGAATAGATCATTGTTCGCTAGGGGAAGGTGACAATGAGGCATACAAAGGTAAGATTTAATCAGGTGGACATTCACTAGAGACAGACAAGATATCATGCCCTGCACGACATTTCTTCATTAGTTTGGGTATCAGGAGTTATGGGAAGAAGGCAGGAGAATGGGGTTATGTGGGAGAGAAATATCAGCCATGATTGAATGGCAGAATAGACTTGATGGGCTGAACTAATTCTGCTCCTATCACTTATGACATCCTCACAGCCACTTCCAATTGAATGTTTCTGTTTTAACATTGTCAGAGTGATAGATGCAGTCAGTGAAAGAAGGCAGGAGTTGTGTGGGAAGAGGAGGGCCAATTACTGAGTGACTGATTGAGGGTGACAATAGACAATAGACAATAGACAATAGGTGCAGCAGTAGGCCATTTGGCCCTTCGAGCCAGCCACCATTCAATGTGATCCTCGTTCCTGCCTTCTCCCCATATCCCCTGGCTCCGCTATCTTTAAGAGTCCTATCTAGCTCTCTCTTTAAAGTATCCAGAGAACCGACCTCCACCGCCCTCTGAGGCAGAGCATTCCACAGACTCACAACTCTCTGTGTGAAAAAGTATTTCCTCATCTCCATTCTAAATGTATTACCCCTTATTCTTAAACTGTGGCCCTTGGTTCTAGACTCCCCCAACATTGGGAACATGTTTCCTGCCTCTAGCGTGTCCAAACCCTTAACAATCTTACATGTTTCAATCCCCCTGCTCCCCTACAATCAACCTGATGAAGAGTCCCAACCCAAAACCTCACCTATCCATGTTCTCCAAAGATGCTGCCTGACCCGTTGAGTTACTCCAGCACTTTATGTCTTTTCCCATCACTGTCGAATTGAGCCTGACTTGTCTGCCATGGGAACATGACCAACCAGGGCAATTATCACCAACCTTTTTATGCATTCATTTTTTTTTGGAATGATTTATTTATGTGGAGCCTTAGGGATCTATTTTTTCTTCTTTAAGCCACTTCTTAAAACCTATTTTTAGGACATTCTTTTAGTTTTCTACCCTCCCATTGCTTATGTGACTAGGTAGTTAGTTTTGTTCAATGATTTTCCTATTGGCTTTTCTGTTACATACATCATGTCACTGAAAGTTGTCCTTCTCGATGCTGCTAGGGAATGTAAATGCCAATTTCTGTTCCATGTGCGGGTCTCGTGATTTTTTACCCCCATGTTCAAACTCTTCAAGCGGGGGACATATATGAATTTTCCACGCATTGGGACGCACATGTCTTGTACTCCACTTACTGGTTTTGATGCAAGCATCCTTACTCCAACTCCAAATGGTCACAGATACCGGCCTGGTGACCAACCAGGTGTGAACCTTTGGGTGAGCGCCTTCATGAGATTAAACCCTCCAGACAGTTTCCAGCCCTGATGGTGTATCTGGTCGCCTTCCTTGAGCCTTTGTGGACCAACTGGCTAGAGAAGGTCCACTCCAGGAGTTTAAGAAACAATTGGACAGGTATATGGATAGGAAAGGTTTAGAGGGATATGGACCAAATACAGGCAGGTAGGACTAGTGTAGATGGGACATGTTGGCCAGTGTGGGCAAGTTGGGTCTGTTCCCACCATGTTTGACTCTAAGAGTGAAATAACGTGCCTCAATGACTACTGACTGGTAGCACATACGTCCGTGGTGATGATGTACTTTGAGAGTTTGGTTATGAAAGATATCAACTCCAATTTCAGTAAGGACCTGGTTCCACTACAATTTAACTCCTGCCATAATAGTCCAATAAGGGATGCGATGTTGCTGGCTCGCCACTCTGTAATGGGCCACTCGGACTATAAGAACACATATGGGAAGGCTGATGCTCATCAGCTGCAGCTCAGTATTCAACACCACCGACCTCTCCAAACTTATCATGAAACTCAGAGTTTCTGCTCATCCCTCTGTTATTAGATCCTTGATTTCCTTATTGATGGACTATAATCAGTACGAAATGGCAACAACCCTTCCTCCTCGATAATCATCAACAGAGGAGCACTTAAGGCTATGTGCTTGGCCCCTTGCTCCATTCTCTCTATGCCCACGAGTATGTATTCAGACACAGTTTCAATGCCATCTTTAAATTCATCTGCAATACCACCATGTTTGGACGAATAACTCTGATTGAATGGTGCCAGAATAAGAATCTTGCTCTCAACGATCTCAAGACTAAGGAACATATTGGTGACTTCAGGAAGGGGAAGTCAAGGCTCTAGGAAAATGTCTACATTGATGGGTCGGTGATATGGAGAATCAACAAGTCAAGTTCCCAGGGATAGACACAAAATGCTGGAGTAACTCAGTGGGACAGGCAACATCTCTGGAGAGAAGGAATGGGTGATGTTTCAGGTCAAAACCCTTCTTCAGTGAGATTCAGGGGAGAGGGAAACAAGAGATATGGAAGATAAAGGTGTGAAACGGACAGATCAAAGTAGACTTTGGTCGGAAATGTAGATTGGTTCATTGTTCACAAGTTCACAAGTTGTGGGGATAGAATTAGGCCATTCGGCCCATCGAGTCCACTCCGTCATTCAATCATGGCTGATCTCTGCCTCCTAAACCCATTTGCCTGCCTTCTCCCCATAACCCCTGACATCTGTTCTAAATCAAGAACTGTTGGCTGAGGGGAAGGTGACAACGAGGCATACAAAGAGTAAAATTAACCAGGAGGACAGGGAAACTAGTCAGAGAACTAGGGTGGGGGAGGGAGGGAGGGAGAGAGAAAGCAGGGGTTATTTGAAGTTAGAGAAATCAATAATCATACCGCTGGGTTGAAAGCTGCACAAGCAAAATATGAAGTGGTGTTCCTCCAATTTGCATTTGGCCTCACTCTGACAGTAGAGGAGGCCCTGGATGGGAAGATCAGTTTGGGAATGGGGCAGGTATTTCTTTGAAGAATTCTCCAGGGTCCAGCACATTGATACAATCCCATCGAGAGCCCATCAATATCTCTATTTCCTTAGAAGATTGAATAGATTCAGTATGTCGTGGGATGCTCCATTCAACTTGTGCAAGTGCACAGTCGAGATCATACTGACCGATTGCATTACAGCCCGGTTTGGCAACTTGAATGTCCAGGAATGCCCAGAGTGTGCTGGACATAGACATAAAAAGCTGCAGTAACTCAGCGGGTCAGACAGCATCTCTGGAGAAAAGGAACAGGTGAGGTTTCGGGTTGAGACCCTTCCTCAAACCGCTTGTGCCCGTTCCGCAATCAAAATGGTAAGGAGTCTACAGAGTTGTGCTCAAGGCAGTAGGTAATGCTTTCTCAATTTCACACCCTACCTGCCCCATTAATCCTGAACAAAGACTCAGAAATTCGAGATGCTGTCTGTCCTGCTGAGTTACTCCAGCATTTTGTGTCCATCTTTGGTTTAAACCAGCACCCACAGTTCCTTCCTACGACATTGCCTGGTCCATCACAGGTACTGGCCTCTCTACCATCAAATGGATCTTTAAGAGATGTCACCCCAAACACGCAGCCAATATTATCAAAGACCCATCTTTGGGAAGAATTAAAGGACGTTCTTTTAAGAATGAGATGAGGACAAATTTCTTTAATCTGAGTGTGGTGAATCTGTGGAATTCTTTGCCACAGAAGGCTGTAGAGGCCGTCAATGGATATTGTAAAGGCAGAGATAGATAGATTTTTGATTAGTACAGGTGTCAGAAGTTATGTGGAAAAGGCAGGTGAATGGGGTTAGGAGGGAGAGATAGATCAGCCATGATTGAATGGTGGAGTAGACGATGGGCCGAATGGCCTAATTCTACTATTCCTTATGACCTTATGACCTTATGGCTCGGTGCTGGGACTGCAGCTATTTACAATATATATTAATGTTTTAGATAAAGGGATTAAAAGTAACATTAGCAAATTTGCAGGTGACACAAAGCTGGGTGGCAGTGTGAACTGTGAGGAGGATGCTATGAGGATGCAGGGTGACTTGGACATGTTGGGTGAGTGAGCAGATACTTGGCAGATGCAGTGGATAAATATGAGGTTATCCAATTTTGTGACAAAAACAGGAAGGCAGATTATTATCTAAATGGTGTCGTTGGGAAAAGGGGAAGTACAATGGGATCTGGGGATGCTTGTTCATCAGGCACTGAAAGTAAGCATGCAGGTACAGCAGGCAGTGAAGAATGCGAATGGCATGTTGGCCTTCATAACAAGAGGAGTTGAGTTAGGAGCAAAGAGGTCCTTCTGCAGTTGTACAGGGCCCTAGTGAGACCACACCTGCAGTATTGTGTGCAGTTTTGGTCTCCAAATTTGAGGAAGGACATTCATGTTATTGAGTGAGTGTAGTGTAGGTTCACAAGTTTAATTCCCGGGATGGCGGGTCTGTCATATGTTGAGAGAATGGAGCGGCTGGGCATGTACACTCTGGAATTTAGAAGGATGAGAGGCACCCTTATTGAAACATATAAGATTATTAAGGGTTTGGACACGCTAGAGGCAGTTCCCGATATTGGGGGAGTCCAGAACCAGGGGCCATAGTTTAAGAACAAGGGGTAAGCCATTTAGAACGGAGATGAGGAAATACTTTTTCACACAGAAAGTTGTGAATCTGTGGAATTCTCTTGCTCAGAGGGCGGTGGAGGCCGGTTCTCTGGATGCTTTCAAGAGAGAGTTAAAGAGCTCTTAAAGATAGCGGAGTCAAGGGATATGGGGAGAAGGCAAGAACGGGGTACTGATTGTGGATGATCAGCCATGATCATATTGAGTGGCGGTGCTGGTTCGAAGGGCCGAATGGGCTACTCTTGCACCTATTGTCTATTGTCTATTGTCTATTGACCTAAGAGGATACAAAAGCCTGAATACCATAACTACCAGATTCAAAAACAGCCTTTGTGTGATTGTGCTGTGGGCCAGTTAAACGGCTGCAAATAAGATTTTTATTCTTCAGTTGTCGGCACATATGACAATTAAACACTCTTGACTCTTGGTTACTTCCTCTAGTAACTATATACCTTTACATTTTTTTTCCCCCACACAACAGTGCATGTGTTGGGCTCCACTCTTGCTGGTTTCTCACTCAATTAATCGCACAGCTATTTACCAGAGGGCACGTCAAGTAAGCTCTGAGTTTATCCTGGTTGTCATTGCTAGGCTTAGCCCTGCTCAAGATCACGTTATTTTACATTGTTGATCTGGAGTTTGTCTTCAGGAGGCCATGGAGGGACCGTGTACTGTGAACAAAACCTTGAACGTTAGACAGTGTGAAGAAGGGTCTCGACCCGAAACGCTGTCTATCCAGAGATGCTGCCTGTCCCGCAGAGCTACTCCGGCATGTTACATAGAAACATAGAAATTAGGTGCAGGAGTAGGCCATTCGGCCCTTCGAGCCTGCACCGCCATTCAATATGATCATGGCTGATCATCCAACACAGTATCCCGTACCTGCCTTCTCTCCATACCCCCTGATCCCCTTAGCCACAAGGGCCACATCTAACTCCCTCTTAAATATAGCCAATGAACTGTGGCCTCAACTACCCTCTGTGGCAGAGAGTTCCAGAGATTCACCACTCTCTGTGTGAAAAAAGTTCTTAAAGATATTAGTGCTCTGCTTGTTTTAGTGATATGATTGCAATTTATTTAGTGCATTGTTCAAAATGGATTCAAAACACCCCAACGGTTCTAAAGAATACATAGAAACATATGTTGTATCTATCTTCGGTGTAAACTAACTTCTGCAGTTCCCCCCTACACTTTAACAATAGACGTCAGATTTAAAAGAGAAACTGCATACCCTTAACCAAATGCATGTGTAAATGGATCCAGGCCGTACAATTTTGCTGTCATTTTAAGCTGTTAGAAAATGGATGCCAGTAGCATTTTGTTTGAAAGTGGGCCATGCTTAATGGAGAATTCTAATATTAGACATTTCATTGATTTTTTTTTTTTTTGCACAAGATTTCATTGAAGTAAAATGTAAACTATAGGCGAGCTCTGGTGACCTAAAACTGAGGTGCTTACTTCAGACAATAATTAGCATATCTCCCCACAATAATAATCACCAAGAAGTGAAACAAAATGTATAGATCCCTCTCACACAACCAAATGTTGATAGTGACTTCTCTTACCTCAAGTAACCCTTGCTTTCTCTCTCTTTCTCCACCCCTCCCCCATCCTAGTTCTCCGACCAGTCTGACTGTCCTGCTGATTAGATTTTATCTTTGTATGCTTCGTTGTCACCTTCCCCTAGCCAACAATGATCAATTGTACATTTTCCTTGAGCTTCGTCCCCTTTGATCTCTCGTTTTCACACCTTACCCTTCCATATCTATGTGTGTCCTTTGCTGAGGATCGCCAGTGTTGGAACTCCGACAGTGGACTAACATCGTGAAGCCGCCGCGCTCTCCGGTAATGAAACGGCCGATTCGGGAACTCCAAGCCACGGAGTGTGTTCCGATGCGTACCGACGTCGGAGTTTCGATCATCCCAACGAGAGGGCCTGAACAACTGTAGCGGCGACTGCGGAGGGTTCAAGGCCCCGACCACAGGTGAACAAAGGAGGAAGATGACCAAGCTTCCATCTGCCTTCCATCACAGTGAAGAATGCTGATTCCACTGTGGCGGATGTTTATGTTAAATTCTATTGTGTATTGTGTTCTTTTTACTTGTACGGCTGGATGGTAGCTCAAATATCGCTGTACCTTAATTGGTGCATGTGACAATAATTGTGAACTTGAACTTGAACTTGTGTCCCTCTCTACTGACTCTAAGTCTGAAGATGTGTCTCGACCCGAAACGTCACCCATTCCTTCTATCCAAAGATGCTGCTTTCCCCGTTGAGTTACTCCAGCATTTTGAGCCTATCTTCAGTGATATCAAGAGGATGCTTAAAGGTTCCAAGGAAGCCTTTCACAAACCATCTTCCCTTTAAATGAAAATGCTGCTTATGGTACAGCTATTGAATTGTGATTCGGAAAATCATCTCAAAATGACAACGAAAACTGCAAGGAATCCGCCAGACATTAGTCTGAAGAAGGGTTTCAGTTCGAAACGTTGCCTATTTCCTTCGCTCCATAGATGCTGCTGCACCTGTTGAGTTTCTCCAGCATTTTTGTGTACCTTCGATTTTCCAGCATCTGCAGTTCCTTCTTAAACGCCAGACATTACCCTGACTTGACTCTCATTTGGAAAATCATGATATTGTTTTATGACATTGGCTGTTTGGTAACCCAATCTCACTGAGCTCCCTTCAAGGGTAACACATCTGCTTCGAGCTGACTCCTGTTTATGGGGTGGGAATATTGAACCCTCTCCTCTCTGCCTTTTGCAGCCTGTACGTAAGGAATAGAGAGATCTTGAAAGGGTGGCCCAGTGGCAGACCAGAAATGTGAAACGTGCGCGACCTGCCAGCTACAAGTGGCACCACTGAAGATTGCCGTCATATATCAGTGTATAGTTTACACACACAGAGGCATGAAGGACACTAAAAGGTCACCAGTAAAAAATACGTATCAGTCTTGTGGGCAGATTCCAGAGGTGTGGGCTGGTGCTTTATGAAGTGGGTACTGGAGGGACTGGATAAGTGCTTGGCAGGACAGGGCATTATTTTTCCAAACAGCATGCAGACGTCAGCAGAGGAGCCAAGGTATATACTCGCAATAACCTCTTGTAATGACCCCTGGCGACAAGACAGATAGCTCCATTCATCTGTGGGTGAGCAGCCCAGGCACACTGCATTTTTCACATCAACCCTGGCTACATTTGTTTGTGGAGAGGAATGTTATGGCCATGAATGCCCCGATCAGTCATGTGACCATGGTAGTAAGTCAAGCTGGGCTCACCAGGGTGGGGATGGGAGACGAGTGCCTCTGGGATGCCAACTCACATCATACACACGGCACCTCCGACTCTCCCATAATAGAACAGTAGGGTCGACAATGCCCCCTCAGTCGACGATGTGTAGGAAGGAACAGCAGATGCTGGTTCTTACACTGAAGATAGACGCAAAATGCTGGAGTAACTCAGCGGGACAGGCAGCATCTCTGGAGGGAAGGAATGGGTGGCGTTTCGGGTCGAGAAGAAGGGTCTCGACCCGAAACATCACCCATTCCTTCCCTCCAGAGATGCTGCCTGTCCCGCTGAATTACCCCAGCATTTTGTGTCTACCTTTAAATTAAATTTAGGAGCAATTGCATTGTGAAGATGCAGTGTGTTTTTGTGTGTGTTTACACGGGGAGATAGCTGTGAAAGTAGGTAGGTATTATCCTGACAAAGTTTGGTTTAAGAGCAACCCGTTGCTTTATTAACTGCTCCACATTTTAAGGTTGGTTTCCTTCTTTCTTCCGCGAGTCTCTATTGATCAGAGTTTATAGTTATAATCCCTTTCAAATTTATCATCCATGACTAACATCACATGTATTGATTGGTGTTGACTGATGTCCTTGTGCATCTAACCACTGAAGTATGCTTCATTTTTTGAATTGTCTGGAAGCCGTGTTTTCCACAGGTTTGCTGCCGGCTGCAGGTCACTTAAGCAACAAAGTGAAAAGTTGTGCAGCGTTGCTTCAATTTACCCTCCAAGGACTTCACCAGCAGTTATGTATTCTTGCCTTTGTGTTGCCTGTACCATACCATATTTAGATACAACGCAAGCTGAAATCCTCTGCCTTTACTCTTCATTGTCGTTGCTGATGATACCCGAATACAGCTTGTAATGTCAGGGAATTAACTCTTCGATTTAAAAGGAGCACAGTTGTCTGGAATACCCCGTACACTGTGAATGAAAGTACGCACTTAATAATACACATAATAGCATTTTAATTCTCCACCCCAGTCTCTCACACACTTGCCTGCGTCCTCCTGCACTGTTGCAGCATTTAGTTCAGTTCAATTCGAGGTACAGCGCCGAAGCAGGCCCTTCGGTCCATCGATTCCGTGCCGACCAGCGGTCCCAACACACTAACACTGCCCTACATACTCTAGGGACAATTATACATTTACATCAAGCCAATTAACCTACAAACCTGTACATCTTTGATCTTTGGTCACTGAGTGCACGTACAGACAACACCCGTAGTCAGGATCGAACCTGTGTCTCTGGCACTGTAAAGGCCCTGTCCCACGAGCATGCGACTGCATGCGGCAAGTGCAACCTAACGTGGTTGCTTGAGCCGTACGGCCTTGCGGGGCCGTCCCACTTCGATCGCCATCCCGCAGCTGCATTAAGGCCGTACGCACCGCCTCGAAAGGAGTGCGCAGTGTCTCAACGCCGTATACAGCGTCTTGACGTCGTATGCAGCGTCTTGATGGCGTACGCCAAGCGCGAACTTCCCGCGGACTTCGCTCGAACTTCACGTCAACTCGTGCCGGATCACTCGACCTTCCGGTTTGGTCGCGCTCGCCGCATGCAGCCGCACGCTGGTAGGACAGGCCCTGTACGGGGATCACTCGACCTCCACGCGGCCCACACGCGGTCCCCGCTTCCGGTTTGTTCGCACTTGCCGCATGCAGTCCATGCTCGTGGGGTAGGCCCTTTAGGCAATAACGACGGCTACGCCACCATGCCACCCTATTCTTACCTCGATATCAAATTCAACATCCTGGACAACTAGCTTTTTTCTGTCATTATCTAAATCGGTAATTTCTGATGTAAATGACTCATTTGTGAAACTGGCTCTGCTTTTTCTCTCTCCTTCAGTACCACTTGACCTGCCTGGCATGTCCAATGGCTCTTCTTTTGTCTTGATGTGTTGTTTTCTCACTCGACAAATGTCATTATTTCATAGCTTTTGTCGATTTTCTCTCTCATTAACCAACCCCATTAATTGCATGAGCTCACTAACAACTGGCAATCCTGGCCTCGCCCTGCCAAAGATGTTCCCTACTTTGTCCATACTGCGCTTCTCTCGTCCACTTACGACTGACTTGTGGTCTCTCTTCTCCAGTTCATCTTTGCCGTGAAACCATTTTTTCCTGCCCAACAGATGCCGGCTGACTTGCTGTGTTTCTGGTACTTCCCGATTTTAATTTCAAATTTTCGACATCTGTGCTTTTAAAAATGTTGACTTTTACACTTCTTCTGTTTTGTAAGAAATCTGAGTCAGCCCTGAGTGCGAGAGGGAAGGAGAAAGAAGGGTTGTTGTGGTTCGTGCTCTGACAATCTGTTCGGTGTTTGTTTCTGTTGAATTGATTATCCCACTCAGCCCAGAATTCAGAAGTGTGTCTGAACCATATGGATTGATACATGAGACATAGATTTAAAAAAAAAAACACCTATTGTCTGTGTGCTCTATAAAATCCTATCCTATTTTATAATTGGGATTGTTCAAAAACTCTCACAGAGCCAATTACGATTAGATTAACTATGATCTCAATCTCTTATATTATCCTTTAGTCCTCCCTGCATCTGACCATCAGGAAACAAGTGACCTTGTTTATATGAATAATAAGGGTCGATGATAAGGCTCCACTGCGTTCCAAGCTTTTCTACTTGCATGGTCAGGGTAAGGTTTTTTGGGACGGACACAACAAGCTGGAGTAACTGGATTAAAGCACAATAAGTGGGAAAAGCAAAGAGTAATAATCTACGGGGGTTTGTTGACAGGAAACTTATACACACAGAATACCTCAGGAGTCACTACTATGACTTTGGCTTTTCATAGAACATAACAATGACTCGGTCTTAACTGTAAGAGGCACCATTAAAAATGTACCAACATTAAGCTTAGGAAGGAACTGCAGATGCTGTTTTAAACCGAAAATAGACATTAAAAGCTGGAGTAACTCAGCAGGTCCGACAGCATCTCTGGAGCAAAGGAATCGGTGACATTTCGGGTCGAGACCCTTCTTCAGACTGAGTTGCTGTCTGACCCGCTGAGTTACTCCAGCCTTTTGTGTCTATTTTCGGTTTAAACCAGCACCTGCAGTTCCTTCCTGTACACAAGGTGTCTGGGGATTGCTGATATCAGAAGAGTGAGATGTGGGGTTTGTAGGATGTGCTAAATTGCAATGTTTCACAATGCGGTTGGCAAGGACATTCTTAAAGAACTTCTTTGAGAATTGTATCCGCTGAAGCACATTCTGACGAAGTCTGGATTGCGAGACCACTGAAAGATTATGACTGTAATTGAATAAGCAACAAGGGGTATGTAAGTGCAGTTAAAGACGCCGCTATGTTCAATTATCAGGAAAAGAAAGGGCAACAGTGCAGGATGGAGCAAAGGGATGTCCAGCAGTAAGATGCATTGTACTGCTTGACATTCAGAGGAGAAAAGCCATATAGGACCTTGATTAGATGCTATCAACCCGCGAGCTTTGACCTATGTGGATGTCAGGGCAGCTACTACTGCTTCTTCGGATAAATGCCAGGGTGCAGTATGTGCATGCATTCACCCAGACACAGGCTCTCCTAATAGAATTGCTGGATAATTAAACCCTTTAAGGGCCTGTCCCACTTAGACGACCTAATCCATGAGTTTAGAAGACTCTAGACGAGTTGAAAAAAATGTCAAGGTCGTGTTGACTGACCGAAGTAAAAGACCTCCTACGACCTCCCATGACTATGTCTACGTCCTTCTACGACTATGTCTACGTCCTTCTACGACTATGTCTACGACCTCCTACGACTACGTCTACGACGACCCACGTCTACGTCCTTCTACGACTATGTCTACGTCCTTCTACGACTATGTCTACGACCTCCTACGACTATGTCTAAGACCTCCTACTATGTCTAAGACCTCCTATGAACCCCCTCAACCTCAACCTCAGTCTTCCACACCTAAGATCAACTACGACTAGCTACGAGTGGAAAATGATGACATGATATAACTATGTCATGTTTGCATTTGTTTTCTCGGGCCAGTTACCGACCTACGACTACCATCACGACCTACCTACGATCTGCCTACGAGTAAAAAGTATCAATTTTTTCCATGCCGACCTTTTTTTACTCGTGGACATTTTTTATCAGGCTGGAGAAAACGCCACGATCGACTTGAGACCACTCACGAGCATGAGGAAGAGTTACAAAGACCTCCTACAACCTCGTGGCGACCATGCTGCGAGTATGAGTCAAGGGCAAACTCAGCAGAGGTCACCAATTAGATCGTGAAAGTGGCACAGGGGCTTTAGTATCTCTACAAGGCAGCATAGACAGAAGAACTCATGCAGCTCCTGATTTTTCAGAGATTTAGTGTATCACAGATGGAAACCATATTCCTTTTCAGGCCCCCACCGACAATGCTCTTGACTTCATCAGCATGAAATTGTTCTTCTACTCTGTGTACAATGCGTGGCAACCTGCCAACGATCCCGCAACTTGCGCTTGGTATACTGGAAGATGTCAAAGTAAATTTCAACTTTAGAATTTGTTTTTCCTCTGATTCAAAGCACGGGAGACAACACAGACAGCCCTTTGACAATAAGCACTGCAATGCTTTTCACACAGTGAAACATCCCAAAGCACTTCACAGGCCAACATCAGACAAAAGTTGATTCTGAGCCACTTGAAGAGATTTTGATCAAACTCTGACTGACACACGACATCCCAGCAGTGAAGTCTTCTCCTCCGTGTTACACATTCTCGCTTTTATAAAGTCTTTCCTCGCAGAGGATTGCTCCAATTGTCCAGTCCAAAATATATAACACAGTCCTTTGTGCCTCAATTGTGCCTGGAAATGGTCATCACCTGATCTGAATAATTAGATGTTTTATTGTTTGACCAGACACCATGTATATATAACAATGCAGAACGTGAGTCTGAAGTGAACATATCAGCCTGCTCTTTCTCACACTGACTGAACTTGACCTTCCTCCACCGACTCTAACGTACCTCCCAGGTGGATCATGAGGGTTCATGGAGGTTGGCTATTCATAGTCTACAAAACGGGTGTGTGATCTTTCTGCACTGACACTTTCCACCTGGTTTTGCATTCACCATGGGTGGCTTCTAAGATGGAAGGCCGGAGGCCTGACACTTGCTTCAGCAAGTCAGGAGGTTATACAACGCGGAAAGGAAACTGGCCCGACTTACCCCAGCTGACCAAGCTGCCCACCTGAGCTGGTCCCATTTCCTTTAGGAAGGAGATGAGGATGAGCTTCTTTAGTTAGAGGGTGGAATTCTTTGCCACAAAAGGCTGCGGAGGCCAAGACAATGGATATATTTAAGGCAGAGATAGATATATTTTTTAATAGTACGGGTGTCAGGGGCTATGGGGAGAAGGCTCGAGAATGTGGTTTGGAGCGAGAGATAGAACAACCATGATTGAATGGCAGAGTAGACTTGATGGGCTGAATGGCCTAATTCTGCTCTCATGACCTTATCACATGACTATGATCATTTGCTTGCATATGGTCCATGTTCCACGAGTCGGAGAGTCTATGAGCAGAGGCCATAGCCTCAGGATAAATGTACATAGAAACATAGAAAAAAGGTGCAGGAGTAGGCCATTCAGCCCTTCGAGCCTGCACCGCCATTCAATATGATCATGGATGATCATCCAAAATCAGTACTCCGTTCCGGCTTTTTCCCCATATCCCTTGATTCCCTTAGCCGTAAGAGCTATATCTAACTCTCTTTTGAAAACATCCAGTGAATTGGCCTCCATTGCCTTCCGTGGCAGAGAATTCCACAGATTCACAACTCTGGGTGAAATTTTTTTTCCTCATCTCAGTCCGAAGTGGCCTACCCCTGATTCTTAAACTGTGACCCCTGGTTCTGGACTCACCCAACATCGGGAACATTTTTCCTGCATCCTATCCTAATGATTTTATATGTTTCTATTAGATACCCGCTCATTCTTCTAAATTCCAGTGAATAGAAGCCCAGTCAACCCATTCTTTCATCATATGTCAGTTCCACCATCCCGGGAATTAACCTTGCGAACCTACGCTGCACGTCCTCAATAGCAATAATGTCCTTCCTCAAATTAGGAGACCAAAACTGCACACAATACTCCAGGTGCGGTTTCACCAGGGCCCTGTTTAACTGCAGCACGAACTCCTTGCTCCTAAACTCAAATCCTCTCGCAATGAAGGCCAACTTTCTTCACTGCCTGCTGTACCTGCATGCTTACGTTCAGTGACTGATGTACAAGCATACCCAGGTCTCATTGCACCTCCCCTTCTCCTAATCTGATATCATTGAGCCTTCCTGTTCTTGCCACCAAAGTGGGTAACCTCACATTTATCCATATACACATGTACCTTTAGAAAGGAGATGAGGAGACATTTTCTTTAGTCAGTGGGTAGTGAATCTAGGAAATTCATTGCCAGAGAAGGCTGTGGAGTCCAAGTCAATGGATATTTTTAAGATGGAGATTGACAGATTCTTGATTAATACAGGTGTCAGGGTTATGGGGAGGAGAATGAGGTTAGGAAGGAGAGAGAGATCAGCCATGATTGAATGATGGAGTAGACTTGAAAGACCTAATTCTGCTTGAATTTATGAATTTACAGAATGAACTTCTATCCCTCTAAGCCATTTCTATCTATGTAACTGTCCAAATGTCTTTTAAACATTTTAATTCTGTCTGCCTCTGCAACTTCCTCTTGTAACGCGTTCCATATATTCACCACCTTGTGTGTGAAAATGTTGCCCCTCAGGTTCTCTTTAAATTTTTCCCCTCTCACCTTAAACTTATGGTTTTAAAATTCCCTATCTTGGGAAAAAAGGCCTCTGACCATTCACTTAACTGCTGCCCTTCATGATCTTATATAACTCCATAACATCACCCCTCAGTCTCCTACATTTCCTCAGCCTATCCAGGAACTCCTACTAACTCAATTCTTCCAGTCCTGGTAACATCCTTAAAGGGCGTGTCCCACTTTCACGACCTAATTCACAACCTTTTTTACTCGTGGACATTTTTCATCATGCTAGAAAAACGCCCCGACCTACTTGATGCCACAAGTACCTACGACTAGCATCACGACCTGCCTACGACCTCCTACGACCTCGTGACGACCATGCTGTGAGTATGAGTCAAGGGCAAACTCAGCAGAGGTCGTGAATTAGGTCGTGAAAGTGGGACAGGCCCTTTATGCAACTTACCAAATTTATATCATTCTTAATATAGGTAGGTGACCAGAACTGCACACATACTCCAGGTGTAGTCTCATCAACATCTTCTAGTTGTAATATGGCCCGACTTTTGTATTTGATGCCTGACCGATGAAGGCAAGCATGGCAAACACCTTCTTCAACACCCTGTCTAACACTCTTCAGGATCCTATCATCCACTGTGCAAGTCTTGGCCTGAATTAACTGACCAAAATACAACAATTTCCTAAGTTAAATTCCATCTGCCATTTCTTGGCCCACATTCACAGCTAATCTAGATCATTTTGTAATGTAGTGCTGGCTCGAAGGGCCGAATAACCTCCTCCTGCACCTATTTTCTACGTTTCTATTTTCTAATATTGGATAACCTACTTCACAGTCCATTGTACCACCAATTTTGGTGTCATCTGCAAATTTACTAACCATGCCAAATATGTTCTCATCCAAATAGTTAAGGCCGACTCCCAATCAGAAAAGCAACCCTGGATCCCATGGGGTCTAATCATCCAGACCAGTCCATGATGCAGGACATTGCAGAAGACCCTGCGAATGTCCATGAAGCCAATGTCCACCACTCTGCCCTTTTCAATCCACTTCGCCATCTCTTCAAAAACTCAATCAGGTTTGTGAGACATTTTCTCTTGCACAAAACCATGCTGACCATTCCTAATCAAAGCCCTGGTGAACCAAATGCAGGTCTCACTGAATCTCCTCCAGTAACTTTCTCACCATTGTTGTTCGGCTCAGCGCCCTGTAGATCCTTGGTTTACCTTGCACTCATTCTTAAATAAAGACATTATGTTAGCCACCCACTATGTTAGTCTGCCAGTCCCTCCCCCATGGCTAACATTGAAAGAGATATCTCTGCTGGGACCCCCAGCAATTTCTTCCTTACTTTCTCATGATTTGCTTCTGGCCTGAGGGATTGGATGAATGCCAGCAAAACCCTCCACCAGGTTCCAGGTCTGTTACCCACTGACTAACTGGATGTTTAATAGTAAGGTGACAAGAGTCCTGAGTGTGAACAGCATGCATTCGTGCTGAATGGTCAGAAACACTCTTTGGTGCCTCATAAGATCATAGGTGATAGGAGCAGAATTAGGTCATTCGACCCATCAAGTCTACACCGGCATTCAATCATGGCTGATCTATCTCTCCCTCCAAACCCCATTCTCCTGCCTTCTCCCCAGAACCTCTGACACCCATACTAATCAACAATCTGTCAATGTCAGCTTTAAATGTATCCATTGACTTGGCCTCCACACCCTTCTGTGGCAAAGAATTCCACTGATTCACCACCCTCTGATTAAATAAATTCCTCCTCATCTCCTTCCCAAAGGAACGTTCTTTAATTCTAAAGCTATGATCTCTAGTCCTAGACTCTCCCACTGGTGGAAACTCTCCACATCCACTCTATCCAGGCCTTTCACTTTGAGGACAAGAAGGAGAATGATAAGGACTGGTGCATGAAAATGCTAAACTGAAGTGAACTCATGCATGTCTACACCAATCTGCTGCTCCGTGTTCCCTGTGCATTATTCTGTTAGACTCTTTTGCTGATTGACACAACTCTGTTGCATTTCACCTCAGGTGGTGTCGACAATGGCAGCCTCGCCAACAGTCTGTCTCTTCTTTTGCCTTCTTTGTTGTTCTGATGCCACGAGTACCTGTGACTAGCGTTTTTGATAAATGTATGTTTTTGTATTATGTGGGGGTGGGGGGAGACCTTTTTTGATCTCTTTCCTCGGCAGCGATACAACTTTTTTCCGTGTTGTATCTCCGTCTGCACTGCGGCCTAACATCATGGAGCTGGCGGCCTCTTGCTGGGGATCGACCTCGGAAGCTCCAACTGCAGGAGCCTGTGGACCTTAACATCGTGGAGCTTGCGCTCCCTGGTTAGGGACCGACTTCGGAAGCTCCAGGTCGCGGGAGCTTCGATCGCCCCGACTGCGGATGGTTCCCGACCGCGGGAGAAAAAGAAGGAAAGAAGATAAGACTTTATTGCCTTCCATCACAGTGGGGAATGCGGGGGAGCCGCTGTGGTGGATTTTTATGTCAAATTTTATGCAGTGGTGTGTCTTGGTGCTTTTTTGGTATGACTGCATGGCAAATCAAACTTGTCGTACGTTGCAAAACATACATGGCCAATAAATTAGACGGTGGAATTGGCACATGGTCACTGGCAGAGCATTGGACATAGGGGTGACTTTATTAGAATACTATCAGCATATTGAAGGCTGAAGAGGCAGCTTCAGTATCATGACAACTAGAACTTGTGGCATACAATGCTGAAAGGATGCATGTCACAAGGGATGTCAGGACTGTCTTATGAAGAAAGACTGGATAGACTTGGTTGATACTCTCTAGAATTTAGGAGATTGAGAGGGGATCTTATAGAAACTTACAAAATTCTTAAGGGGTTGGACAGGCTAGATGCAGGAAGATTGTTCCCGATGTTGGGGAAGTCCAGGACAAGGGGTCACAGCTTAAGGATAAGGGGGAAATCCTTTAAAACCGAGATGAGGAGAACTTTTTTCACACAGAGAGTGGTGAATCTCTGGAACTCTCTGCCACAGAGGGTATTGAGGCCAGTTCATTGGCTATATTTAAGAGGGAGTTAGATGTGGCTCTTGTAGCCAAGGGGATCAGAGGGTATGGAGAGAAGGCAGGTACGGGATACTGAGTTGGATGATCAGCCATGATCATATTAAATGGCGGTGCAGGCTCGAAGGGCCGAATGGCCTACTCCTGCACCTAATTTCTATGTTTCTATGTTTCTATGTCTAGGGAACATAATACTCACAGCACACAGGTATGAGTTTGATCTGACAATAGATATATCGAGTTTAAATTCCCACTTGAAACAATGGAAGGGAAGGCAATCTTCAGTGTAAGGGTGGAAGGTGAATTTGGTGGAGTGGATGGTGTGGATAGATGGTAGATTTGTTGGAATCATGACAAGTCCCCAGTTAAGAAGCACCCAGGGACCAGATGGTTCCTTCCCCTCCACAGAAGTGCAGGCTACATCCCCGCATGCAGTCGCAGAATAGGCACTTCCCGAACTTACTGCAAGGCAGCACCTCCACCGCTGCGCCACCGTGCCGACCTGCTGGGAGGTCAACAAAGTTTGGGCAGGCCGAAGAGCCTCCTTCACCGAGCTGATGAGCTTCCAGCAGCGCTTGACATCCATCTCTGAATGCACCCCCGATAACAGTCCGTAAATCACAGTGTAGAGAACGTTTTCCTGGACTGTTTGCAAAGGGTGATTAATCAGTAAACTGCAGGGCCAGGTGCTAGTATGTGCAGGTCACCTTTTTGGCCAGGCAAAGTCAATGACTGCATGGAACAAGGATTTAAATGTTTTATAGTGTTTTGCATAATTTGCTAATCATATTTGTATTTCCAAGGTCCAGATACATAACAGTAGGAGACCTGGTGGCTGTAAAATACATGTCCGTGGGTTGTTCTGGTCATTTGAGACAGTGCCCAAATAAAGGAGAAGGTGTTACTGAGAGGGTAAAGTGAACTATTCTACATGTGAGACTACAATCTGTTAGTATGTTCATGTACAGTTTAGACAATGAGACTTCCTCAGGCAATAATGCAGTCACTCATATGCATTAATAAAACAATTTTCACAACAGCACAATTCAAAGTTATAATGGTTTTGTTAAACACGATTAAAGGGCCTGTCCCACGAGCATGCGACTCCATGCGGCAAGCGCGACCTAAAGGGCCTGTCCCATGAGCATGTGACTCCATGCGGCAAGTGCGACCTAACGTGGTCGCTTGAGCCGTACGGCCTCGCGGGGCCGGTCCCACTGCGATCTCCAGAGCCGTATGGAGTTGTGCGGAGCTGGTCCCGACATCGCGCGGGGCTCCGAAAAACTGACCGTGTTCAAAAATTCCGCGCAGCAACGGCCTGCCAGCCCACAGCCGCCTCGACGCAGTATGCACCACCTCGATGGGCAAATGCAGCGTCTCGACGCCGTACGCACGTATTGACGCCGTACGTCACGCGCGAACTTCCTGCGGACTTTGCTCAAACTTCACGTCACTCACTCGACCTCCGCGCGGCCCCCACTTCTGGTTTGGTCGCGCTCGCCGCAAGCAGTCGCATGCTGGTGGGACCGGCCCTGTACGGGGATCACTCGACCTCCGCGCGGCCCCCGCTTCCGGTTTGGTCGCGCTTGCCGCATGCAGGTGGCATGCTCGTGGGACAGGCCCTTAATTGTGCCATTACGCTGGCAGGTGTTCTGCCCTCTTTAAGAAGCCTCTAACATCTTTTCACCTTTTGACCATGAGAAGCAAGCGGCACCATTGTTTGATTGAACTAGAAACCTGAGGTCCAGATTCAGTCAGTAGCCAATATCATTAATGTAGAAAGACACAAAATGCTGGTGTAACTCAGTGGGACAGGCGGCATCTCCGGAGAGAAGGATTGGCTGACGTTTTGGGTCAAGACCCTTCTTCAGACTGAGAGTCAGGGGAGAGGGAGACAAGAGAAATGGAAGGGCAAGGTGCGAAAATGACAGATCAAAGCAGGTGTGATCAAGGAAAGGTAGAATGGTTCATTAATCAAGACAGTGAAACTAACCGGAGAATAAGGGTGGGGGAGGGATGGAGAGAGAGAGGGAAAGCAAGGGTTACTTAAAGTTAGAGAAGTCAATAATTGCACCGCTGGGGCGTAAGCTGCCCAAGTGAAATATGAGGTGCTGTTCCTCCAATTTATGTTTGGCCTCACTCTGACAGTGGAGGAGGCCCAGGACAGTGAGGTCAGTATGGGAAGGGGAGTTAAAGTGTTTAGCAATGGGAGATCATGAAAGTCCAAGTGGACTGGGCGGAGGTGTTCAGCGAAACGATCGCCGAGTCTGCACTTGGTCTCGCTGATATATAGGAGTCCACACCTGGAATAGCGGGTACAGCAGATGAGGTTAGTGGATAGTGCAAGTGAACCTCAGCCTCACCTGCAAGGACTGTCGGGGTCATAGAAACATAGAAAAACTTAGAAAATAGGTGCAGGAGGAGGCCATTGGGCCCTTCGAATAGTGAAGGGGGCGCTGTTCTGGCGGCAGCCATGGCAGCAGCGCGTCAGCCTTTCAATTTTATTTTTTATTTTTAGTATGTTTTAAAGTGTGTATTTAGTGGGGTTTTTTGTGTTTTGTGTGAGGGGTGGTGTGGGGGGGAAACCGCTTTGGTCGCCTCCTCCATGGAGAGGCGACTTTTTCCAGGTCGCCTCCCCCGTGGCCTAACATCAAGGATCGGCGAGGTCTTTCCTGGAGACGCGCCTGGGGCTTCAGCGGCAGGCGCAGCGCGGACTCTCGGCGTGGAGCGGGTGAGCCCTCGCTGGGGCTCGCTGGAGGGGAGCGCTCCGTTTCACTGGCCCGGGGCAGCCGGCAGCCTGAAGTCACAGCCTGAGTCTGCAGAGTTCCAGCTGCTGCGGCGTCTACAGCCCGGGATCCCTCGTGGGGGACCCGGGGGAAGAAGAAGCCGCCATTGCCGGCCCGCGGATAACTTCTACCGCGGGGCTGGCATGGACTTACCATCACCCCTGGAGGGGAGCTTCGACCGCCGGCCCTGCAGTCTACGGTGCTTCTGGCTGCGGCGGGGACTTTAAATCTCAACCGCCGGCCTGCGGCCTACACAATCTTGAAGCCGCGGTCTCCGGTGAGGAAAGATCGATCCTGGACTGGACTCTGGACTCTGGTCTTGTCCACGGGGGGGGGGAGGGGGGAAATGGAGGAGGACGGCCAAAATTTTTTGTGCCTTCCACCACAGTGATGAATGCTGTGGTGGATGTTTATGTTACATGTTGTGTCCTGTTTATGCATTTTATTATTTTGTTAACCCATCTTTATGCTTTGTATGGAATTGATTTTTAAATTATGTAAAGCACTTTGGGGTCAATGAAAATTGACTATAAATGTGCTATATAAATAAACTTATTATTATTATTATTATTATTATTATTATTATTATTATTATTATTATTATTATTATTATTATTATTATTATTCGAACCAGCACAGCCATTCATTGTGATTTGGTCCTCAGACAGTCGGGGGAGGAGCTATAGGAACAAGTGTTGCATCTCCTAAGGTTGCAGGGCTAGGTACCTGGAGAGGGGATGGTTCGGGTGGGAAGGGACCAGTTGACCAGGGAGTTATGGAGGGAATGGTCTCTGTGGACAGCGGAGTACGGTAGAACACAGATAATCCTCTGTTTTCAGACGACTCGGTTTTTCGGTGCCTGGGCACAGAGAAGAGCTTCAGTGATCAGAAACCTAAGGTCTGGCAAGCAGTCGGAGGCTCCTTCCAATCTATATAATTGGTATACAAGAGGTAGGGAATAATAGACAATTGACAATAGACAATAGACAATTGGTGCAGGAGTAGGCCATTTGGCCCTTCGAGCCAGCACCGCCATTCAATGTGATCATGGCTGATCATCCCCTATCAGTTCCCCATTCCTACCTTCTCCCCATATCACCTGACTCCGCTACCTTTAAGAGCACTATCTAGCTCTCTCTTGAAAGAATCCAGAGAACCAGCCTCCACCTCAGAGGTAGAGAATTCCACACTCACAACTCTCTGTGTGAAAAAGTGTTTCCTCATCTCCTTTCTAAATGGCCAACCCCTTATTCTTAAACTGTGGCCCCTGGTTCTGGACTACCCCAACATCGGGAACATGTTCCCTGCCTCCAGTGTGTCCAAACCCTTAATAATGTTATATGTTTCAATAAGATATCCTCTCATCCTTCTAAATTCCAGTGTATACAAGCCCAGCCGCTCCATTCTCTCAGCATATGACAGTCCCGCCTGCCCAGGAATTAACCTTGTAAACCTATGCTGCACTCCCTCAATAGCAAGAATAATGTGAGATTGTTTCTTCCTTTAATCCTTGAACAAAAATGCAGAAAAAATAACAATTTGCCAGTTATCTCTGTTTGTTTAAACTTTCAAAGAAAGGAAATGAAATCTTTAACTTTAACCTTGAAATGATTCGTTTGCAAGGTTGATTAAAGAGGGCCTTTTTCTATATTTCACTGTAGAACCCTGGCGTTGGAACTGTAGGTGTTAAGGCGCTTCTGGCTTCTCAATGACACCAATTCTTTGCTATTATTTTATGCCTTGCTGTCTGTGACACATGAGAATACCAGACTTAATCCAAAGAGGATGACTCAGAACCGTGTCTTTTCTTTTCACTGTAAGCTGAACTGTGGCCCAGTGTTTCCTTGCAGCCTCCCCTCGGGGCTGAGAATGACTTGATTCAACTCAATGTCAAAGAGTTCTGAGGTGACTGATGAGGCCAATGTGGGACTGCAGACGTTACCACGCCGGTGGGGAGGGTGGAGGCCCGTGTGGTGTGGGTGGCGCAGCGGTAGAGCTACTGCCTTAAGCCCCTGTCTCACTTATGCCCCTGTCCCACTTAGGAAACCTGAACGGAAACCTCTGGAGACTTTGCGCCCCACCCAAGGTTTCCGTGCGGTTCCCGGAGGTTTTTGTCAGTCTCCCTACCTGCTTCCACTACCTGCAACCTCCGGCAACCACCTGCAACCTCCGGGAACCCAACGGAAACCTTGGGTGGGGCGCAAAGTCTCCAGAGGTTTCCATTCAGGTTTCCTAAGTGGGACGGGGGCATTACAGCACCAGGGACCTGGGTTCGATCCTGAGTATCGGTGTTGTCTGTATGAAGTTTGTACGTTCTCCCCATGACCTACGTGGGTTTTCTCAGAAATCTTCGGTTATCCCCCACACTCCAAAGACGTCCAGGTTTGTAGGTTAATTGGCTTGGTTTAAATGTAAGTTGACCCCGGTATGTGTAGGATAGTGTTAGTGTGCGGTGGGGCCGAACGTCCTGTTTCCGTGCTCTATCTCTAAACTAAACTAAAGTTGCGCCGTGTCTCTGTGATTTGAAGGATCCCAAATGCTGCCCAATTTTAAGAAGTCCTAGGCCAGGAATTCCCATGATCCGGTGAGAACATGACATTTTATTTCAAAGGGGCTTTGAGAACATACTTGAAACTCTTCCACTGCTCGTCTGGTATTCTCTTGTTAGGGTTGTCAGAGTCGAGCCCAGAGCTGAGTGTCTCTAGTGCACAGTCGCACAGCTGGCAGAGCCCCAGGTTCAATCCTGACCTCGGGTGCCGTCTGTGTGGAGTTTGCACGTTCTCCCCATGACCACACAGGTTTCCTACGGGTGCTCCGATTTCCTCCCACATCCCACAAAGGTAACATCGTTGGAAAAACTGCAGTCACAGCCGATGTAAAGGTCCTCGTGGCCTGGTTTTTTCCCACAATCACAACCAAAAAATAAACCTTCTGGACCTTCTCATTTTGTTATTGAATCCAAGCAGATCCAATTTTAGCTTCTGTGTTGATCATCAAAACACTTTCTCTGAATTTTCCATATACCTTTCAAAACGACCAGAAAAAAAGATCAACGATTATGTATCAGAAACATCACAATTTCATTTCTATAACACAATTTGCTGCAATTCTCACACTTTTCTGGTTGCACATTTTCATTTTCTGATATCATTGAAATGTACAGTCCAGCTGATACACAATTACATTTCATTTCCTTTGTCTTTTCCTTGCAATGAGAAATATGTTTTGAAGTATGTTTTTAATGGTTTTTGTGTGTTTTGTGTGTGGGGGTGGTTTGGGGGGGGTGGGGGGGGGGGTGGGGGGAGGGTGGGGGGGAAACCGCTTTGGTCGCCTCCTCCACGGAGAGGTGATTTTTTCCAGGTCGCCTCCCCCGTGGCCTAACAGCAAGGATCGGCGCGGCCTTTCCCGGAGACGTGCCCGGGGCTTTAGCGGCGGGCGCAGCGCGGACTCGCGGCGTGGAGCGGGCGAGCCCTCGCTGGGGCTCGCTGGAGGGGAGCGCTCCAATTCGCTGGCCCACGGCAGCCGGCAGCCTGAAGCCGCGGTCTGCAGAGTTCCAGCTGGCGCGGCGCCTGCAGCCCGGGATCACTCGTGGGGGACCCGGGGAGTAGAAGAAGCTTCCACCGTTGGCCCGCGGCCAACTTCTACCGCAGCCATCACCCCTGGAGGGGGAGCTTCGACCGCCCTCCCTGCGGTCTGCGGTGCTTCTGGCTGCGGCGCGGCAGGGACTTTAAATCTTCGACCGCCGGCCTGTGGCCTACACCATCCTGAAGCCGCGGTCTCCGGTGGGGAAGAGCCAACTATGGACTGGCTCTGGACTCTGGTCCCGACCACGGGGGGAAATGGAGGAGGACTGGCCAATTTTTGTGCCTTCCACCATAGTGATGAATGCTGTGGTGGATGTTTGTGTTAAATGTTTATTGTGTATTGTGTGTTCTTTATCACTGTACCGCTGCTGACAAATTCATTTCACTTGCACTTTATGTGCAATGTGACGAATAAAACCCGTATTGTATTGTATTGTATTGATGTGATTTTAAAATCCGTGTTAAAGATCTGAATTCAAATGGATGAGTGTAAGTCGGGGTAACAGAGTGATTTTGGACACAAAATGCCTGTTTCCATTGGGTGTGTTGGACTGGTATGCAGTTAGAGTTCACAATGAAGGCACACACTGTGAGTGTTCAGTTCGTTCTACAAATTACGCTTTCTCTCTGCTTGTTTCAAAGCATGTTTTACAGTGCGACACGGAGAGGGCACCATAGGTTGAAGTAAGACAATAGCAATAGACGGAGAACTGTGAATCTATAATAAAATGTCCATGGAGCAGGTCCGCACAGCCCATAAACTACCGGTATTGTATCTTAATAACCATTTTAATCTGTTCACAAGATAGCAGAGCTGAAAAGAAAGATCAATAGATAAATAGATGCTCGCTGTGTGACATTTGCCTGTGGTACCAATTGACAATTCTATTGTACGCAAAGGGTTACACTCATTTACATTAACTGACCTCTCCCATTAGCATTTGATGCCGCCCTCCACCTTGTTTTTAGTGTTTATTTTTTTAGCTACTAGCATCTGATATCATTTGCACTTTTCCTCTGCCTCAACAGATCATAATCTTTTAGACCTTTTCTGAGCTGTTATTAATTTCCCTGTGAAAGATTTGACTTGCCTGGGGCTGCCAGGGGACTAATTTTCTTTGCCCAGGCACAAATATGACACAGTTTTAGATTTCTTTCAATTGCAGGCTGAGGCTGAACGTAATGTGTTCGTGTAATATCTCTGCAAGTATCACCCTTCCCTGCACTTCTGTGCAAACATAATAACCATTTTGCTTGAAATTTAGCCGTTTTGTCGCATTCAAAGCACCTTCTGCAATTCAATCATTGATTGTTTTTATGCCGGATTAAGTATCGTTCAATATGAGCACATGCATTCTGAAGGCAGGTTGGGCTGGCGGGTTTCGATGAAATATTTAACCATGAAAGCATTAAAACAGTCGGAGAAAATCAGCTGATCCCAGAAGAATCAGCATGCGAGAGGAGACCCCATCAATCTCTTTTCATATTTTCCAACTTTCCTGGTGCTAAGGAGTATTTGGAATACGGTTAATTAAAAATGAGCTTTGCATAGCATACATGTATCATTCCTGCTACGCTTCATGGCCAACGGTAGTCTCCAGAGATAACATGGCCCTTGTACCTATGACCACCTTCACAACCTCAAAGCGACTGAATTTTTTTAGGATTTGACTCAATTAAATATGCTTTCAAATTCTATACATCAGTCAGTTACTCAGCTCATCTAATCTTCTCATCCATATATGTTCATGTCAATCTCAAATTTTTGCCTCTGTTCTAATTATTTCTGTCCCTGTATCTACCCTTATCTTTAATCTCACCCTTATCCCTTTTCCATTCTATTCCATTCCAAATCCCTATACCAATTATATCCAATTTTATCTTCAACTCTATTCAAATGTACTAATTTTATCGTTTCCGTTTAAACTTATGCCTTCTAATTCTTGATTCTCCAAACAAAAGACTGTGTGCACTCACCTTCCTAGGTTTATACACCTCTACACGGTCTCTCCTCAGTCTCATATGCTCCAAAGAATAAAGTCTTAGCCTGCCCCATCATCTCCCTGCAACTCTGTGTTTTGAGTCTGGACAACAATCTCGTAACTATTTTCTGCACTATTTCCAGCTTAATGGCATCTTTCCTATCACAGGGTAACCAAAACTGAACACAATTCTCCAAGTGTGGCCTCAACAATGTCTGGTACAACTGCAACATAACATCCCAGCTTCTATATTCAATGCCCGTACTGATGAAGGCCAACATGCCAAAGCCATCATCACCACCCTATCGACCCATGTCGCGACCTTCAGGATACTATGTACTTGTACTCCCTAACTATGTACCACAAACTCCCCATGGCCCTACTGTTCACAAAATGCAAAACCTGCATTTATCTGAATTAAACTCCATCTGCCTTTCCTTGGCCCCACCTAATTCATGGTAACCTTCTTCACTATCTATGATACCATCTATTTTAGTGTCATCTGCACTCTTACGAACCCATGCCTTGAACATTCACATCCAGATTATTGACATCGAAGACATAGAAGAATGGGCCAAGCACCGACCCCTGAAGAACAACACAAATCACAGGCCTCCATTCACAAAAACAACTTTCCACCACCAGCTTCCACTTCTTAGCATCAAGCCACAGTCTGTGTCCCTCTTCCTGAATCCCATATGATATAATTTACACAGAACCCTCTCATGTGAAATCTTAACAAAGACCTTGCTGAAATCCATATTAACTACATCTATTGCCATGCCATGCCCTCTTTCATCTTGGTTACTTCTTCAAAAAACTCAGTGAAATTTGTGAGCCTTGATCCCTCACTCAAAATATGTGTTTAATGTCCCTAATCAACTCCTGCTTTCTAAATGCAAGTATATCTTGTCATTCTGAATCCCCTCCATTACTTTCTTACCACAGTTGTTAGGCTTACTGGATTATAGTATTATTTTCCTTTGCAACCCTTCTTGAATAAAGGCACAACAAGCCACCCTCCAGTCTTTCGGCATCTGACCTGTGCTGTACCTCTTCTCAACCCACTCTAAAGCCTCCGCACCCTTCCTGTAGTCAGGTGACCAGAACTGCACACAATGCAGCCCGACCAAAGTCCTACATTTAGAGGGGAAAATGCATTGAAATGCACTGTGGTAGAGATTTCAAGAATAGCCATTGCACTGGGTGAAAAAGCTCGCAGAATAGTAACTGAGGAGAAAAGATAATAGTTAACAGTAAGAAATGTGCTCTACGTAGATTAATAGATTTTCAAAGTATGCCTGAATTTTCTCCTGAAGGCATATGTCCAAAGTCGCTAACTGGTTTATGATGATTAATGAAGTTAAATCATTTTTTACCAAATGTGGTTTTACTGGTATTTCAAGGGTTGCATACTGTGATTACTGCCGAATGTAATCAGACGTGTTGGCTTGCTGAACTCATATAAGAGAAATATATACCCTGAATGGATGCTATTGTAACATAAACATGTTGATCTGAAATCTGCTCCCATTGAAGTTCAACACAAATTTGTGGCTTTGGCCTATGGGAGTAAGTCAGTGGGACAGGCAGCATCTCTGGAAAAAAAAGCATCAATGACATTTCGGGTCAAGACCCTTCTTCAGAATGAGAGTCAGCGGAAAGGGATATGTACAGGTAATATAGACAGAGATATAGAACAAAGAATGGAAGATATGCAAACAAATAATATTGATAAAGGAAAGATGGTGCCCTTTTTGTGTCTATCTTTGGTTTAAGCCAGTATCTGCAGTTCCTTCCTACCCATTGTAGTTCACAGTGTATTACATCTAACAGGGGACTCATTTCTATTACTTGGAACTCAAACATCATTCCCTTTATTTTGAAGCATGCACCACCTATTTTTCCAGGCATCCAATTGTTTGTTGGTTTTGTACATTTTCCTGCTGAGATGTTATGTTTTGTATATCGATTTAATAAAAAGAAACGTGACTTGTTTCATCACCAATTTGTGGCTTTGGCCTTTGGGAGAAAGTGCAGGCAGATTTTGCAAATCTATTCATCTCCATTCCCTCTATCAACTGCCCACTACGACAGAGTCTGAAGAAGGGGTTTGGGTCGAAACGTCACCCATTCCTTTTCTCCATTGATGCTGTCTGACATGCTGAGGTACTCCAGCATTTTGTGTCTATCTTCAGTGTAAACCAACATCTGCAGTTCCTCCGTACACTGCAGAATTGTAGTGTCCTTCTGCAGTGTAGGAAGTATCTACAGTAATTCAGATTCAGATTCAGATTCAGATTCAATTATAATAGTCATTGTCAGTGTACAGTACAGAGACAACGAAATGCATTTAGCATCTCCCTGGAAGAGCGACATAGCAAACGATTTGAATAAATAATAATAAGTGTCCGGGGGGGGGGGGGGGGTGATTGGCAGTCACCGAGGTACGTTGTTGAGTAGAGTGACAGCCGCTGGAAAGAAGCTGTTCCTCGACCTGCTGGTTCGGCAACGGAGAGACCTGTAGCGCCTCCCGGATGGTAGGAGGGTAAACAGTCCATGGTTGGGGTGAGAGCAGTCCTTGGCGATGCTGAGCGCCCTCCGCAGACAGCGCTTGCTTTGGACAGACTCAATGGGGGGGAGCGAGGAACCGGTGATGCGTTGGGCAATTTCCACCACCCTCTGCAATGCCTTCCGGTCGGAGACAGAGCAGTTGCCATACCATACTGTGATGCAGTTGGTAAGGATGCTCTCGATGGTGCAGCGGTAGAAGTTCACCAGGATCTGAGGAGACAGATGGACCTTCTTCAGTCTCCTCAGGAAGAAGAGACGCTGATGAGCCTTCTTGATCAGAGTAGAGTAATTGTCATCAGTTCTCCATATTTAAGAACTGATATACCTGTACTTACATTGAAAGCAGTTAATAAAAGGTTCACTAGGTTGGTTCCTTGATGAAAGGTTGAGATGTGAAGACAGTTTGACAAGGCTGAGCCTGGCTCATTAGAGGTTATAAGAGTGAGAGCTACCTGAGTGAAACATATCAAGTTGTTAGGAGATTAACAGGGTGGATGTGGAGAGGGTGTTTCCCTATTGAACTTATCAAAAACTGAGGGTATCGCGTCAAAATAAGTTGACGTTCATGTAAAATGAAGTTAAGTCATTTAAACTTGTAAATGGAAATGAATCATTGGAGTCTTTTCCCTCAGAAAGGCATGGAAGAGAAGTCATTGAATATGGTGAAGGTAAGATTGGATGACAAAGGAGTTGAAGGGTTTTGGTGGTGGGGGAGAAAGATAAGGAGTTGATGAGGCAAAGACTAAATCAGCCATGATTTTAGTTTAGTTTAGTTTAGTTTCGAGACACAGCGTGGAATCAGTCCGCACCGACCAGCGATCCCCGCACGCTAACACTATCCTACACACACTGGGAACAATGTACATGTACACCAAGCCAATTTACCTACAAACCTGCACGAGTGTGGAAGGAAACCAAAGATCTCGGAGAAAACCCACTCAGGTCACGGGGAGAACGTGCAAACTCCGTACAGACAAGCAAGCACCCGTGGTCAGGATCGAACCCCAGTGTCTGGCGCTGTAAGGCAGCTCTTCCGCTACTTCACTGTGCTGCCCTTAATTTTGTTGAATAGTGGAGTCAGCTTGAGGGGCTGACAGACAAGTGATATATTCATAGTTCTTTTCCCTTGAAATCTTTTCAACATGTTCCAATGCTAATACCTGAAACATCTACACCATAGCATTTCAGTGCAACTTGTTCCATTCCACCATTTGCACTATTGACGGGGTGCTTGTAAAACAACAGGTTCTTCTGTTATGCATCTGTTTTATGTGATATTTGAAAGTAATGTCTAAACCCAAAGAATAGGCAATGGAACAGCTGGCTGTTCTTGGCTACTTTAGTCCCGTGACTAAATCTATACCAGCTAACATGTGAACAGCACTCTCATTATTGTTTATAAAGGGACAAATTACTTAAGAGCAAACAATTGTCTAATTTTCTGGTAGTTTGCAAGGTCAGGGAATACAGGAAGATCCTTCAGCCAATATTCATTATGATAATTTGCATGTATTCCAGGTTCTACCCCATTCATACCCCATTCACTAGAATTCCTAGGCAAGTTCAGTGTCCAACAACTGAGAATTCAACAGAGACTGAAGGCTTTTTTACTGTCAGTGTCAGCCTGCATGTTTTACAATCAGTGCGGTTTGCAAAGACCTTTATGCATTCAACAGATTAACGTATGAGGGCAGGAATGGAACTTTTGAAAATGACATTTTGCAATCATTAAGTATTATGGGCACCTTTTCCTCACACACACCCTGTAGTCGTGGTATGAAGATAGACACAAAAAGCTGGAGTAACTCAGCGGGTCAGGCAGCATCTCTGGAGAAAAGGAATAGGTGATGTTTCGGATTGAGACCCTTCTTCAGAGTGCTCGACCCGAAACGTCACCTAAACCTTTTCCCCCAGAGATGCTGCCTGACCCGCTGAGTTACTCCAGCAATTTGTAGCTGTCTTCGGTGTAAACCGGCATCTGCAGTTCCTTCCTACACAGGTAGTCTTGGTACAAAGATAGACACAAATTGTTACAGTAACTCAGCGGGACTGGCAGCATCTCTGGAGAGAAGGAATGGGTGACGTTTCGGGTCGAGACCCTTCTTCAGTCTTGGTACATCTGGTTCTAATACTTAGGGCGTTGATCCAGGATTATTTGTTAGAGTCCCCAATATTCATCTTCTCATAAGCTGCCCACTGGTGCTGTAAGGGATGGTAGGAAAGGTACAATATTATGCTGAAATCTGCCACCCAGTCTAATTTCCCACTTTTTTGTGCACTCCTCCCAACAAATGATTTATGGTGGGGGTGAGAGATTGCAACCTTCACGTGGTTTCGTCTAATGCAATTAACCCGACGTGCACAAACAAAAGATCAAATAGAACAAGTTGACGTACAACTTTAGCCATACGCAAGATGAATAAAAAACGATTTACGGTGCAAGACGCCAGATATTTCTAAAGCAAGGAGCTGTGTTCCATCAAGAGGACCATCAAAGTCCGACAGTACAAAGGCAGGGAAAGGACTGAGCCCTCCCTTGGAGAAGACCATTGAAGGCCGACTGAACAAAGGGAGAGGATGGTGTCCTACTCGGAACAGGCTGCTCTGAAAATACAGAACGAGGAGATGATAAGTGTACCATCCCCCACAGATGACAATGTGGATAAACAATGGTTGCACCCGAACAATTGCCCAAGATAACTAATCATTCCATTGACAACAGCAAGAGAGGACAAATAATTTACAGATTAAGACAAAATGCATGGTGTTCTTCTAAAATCCTGCAAATCCATTTTTGGCAGCAGAAGCCTAAGCTGCTAATTTTAAGTGAACAGGTATATAAGCGGTGGTAGTTCGGCTACTGCTGGCTGAATCCAGTGATCTCATTGTTTTCCCTTCCATTTATTCACCTCTCTGCCTTTAAAATGCTCCGTTCCCTTTGATCAAGCTTTCAGCCACCTGCCACAATATTTCCTCTCAGAGAACTTGATAAGAGGCTACCATAGAAACATAGAACATAGAAAATAGATGCAGGAGTAGGCCATTCGGTCCTTCGAGCCAGCACCGCCATTTAATATGATCACGGGTGCTTATCCAAAATCAGTACCCCGTTCTGGCTTTTTCCCCATATCCCTTAATTCCCTTGACCCTAGAGTCATAGAGTGTGAACAGGCCCTTCGATTTAGCTTGTCCATGGTGACCAAGATGCCCCATCTAAGCTAGTCCCATTGCCTCTTCTTGAACCATATCCCTCTCAACCTTTCCTATCTATTTACCTGTACAAATATATTTTAACTGTTGCTATAATATCTGCCTCAACTGCCTCATTTGGCAGTTCTGTCTAAATACCCACCACCCTCTGTGTGAAAAAAGTTGCTTTGCGGGTTCCTATTAAATCTTTCCCCTGTCACCTTAAACCTTTGTCCTCTAGTTCTTGAATCCTAAATCCTAGGGAAAAAAAGTCTGTGCACTCACCCTGCCTATTCCCCTCGCAAATGTATCCACCTCTATAAGGCTATCTCTCAACCTTCTGCACTAAAGGAATAAGGTCGTAGACTGCCCAATCTCTCCCTGAAACTCAGGTCCTTGAGTCAAAGCAATATCCTCATCATTTGTCTCTGCACCCTTTTCAGGTGTTTACCTCTGCTGTCTACCATGAGGCTAATTATGTATCCAGTTAGTCAGGCAGTATCTCCAGAGAACGTGCATAGATGACGTTTTGGGCTGGGACACTTCTATGAATGAATAATGAATGAATGAATAAGTTTATTGGCCAAGTTTTCACATACAAGGAATTTGCTTTGGTGCTCTGCCCGCAAGTGACAACATGACATACAGTGACAGTTAGGAATGGCACATAAAACATCTATCTATAAATAGTGGCGGACTGGGTCTAAAAATATTGGTTGCCAGGAGACAAAGGGGGCCCACTTCATCAGGGGCCCACTTGATATAGGGGGCCCACTTCATCAGGGGCCCACTTGCCATCGGGCAAGCTGACACCCTAGCCAGTCTGCCACTGTCTATAACTACAGCTCTGATCTTGTGCTCTTCCGGTTTGCGCAATTTTTCTATTTGCGCAGAAACGGTACAGGATAGCGCTACGATTTTCTGTCAGTTCACTCACTGTTCTCCTGTGCTGTGAGTGCACCAAGTTTTGTGCCCATCTACGGACTGATTGTGGTGGGGTGAGGATGGGGTGAGGATGGGGTGAGGATGGGGGGGAGAGCTGGAAAAGAAGTTCGCTAGCATCTGCTGTTCCTGGTGTGTACATGTACCCAGTCAGCTAGCTCTCTCTGGATCCCATACTATCTACCATTATGAAATACCCTGCTAATGTCCATGTAGACAAATCTACGTCGCTGCCTTGTCAACCTTCTTGGTTACCAAATTCGTGAAACGTGATCTCCCAGGCACAAAACCATGCTGACTATCCCGAATCAATCCTTGTCTTTCCTAATCATGTAAAACCTATCCCTCAGAATCCTCTCCAGTATCTTTCCTGCAACAGATGTTAGTCTATAGTTCCCAGATGTTTCTTTGCAGCCATCCTTAACTAGAGGCACAACGTTCGCCAGTCTTCTGGCACCTCAGTCATGTCTAATGGTGATTCATATACCTCAGACACGAGTCCTGCACTGTCTTCTTGCATTCTAGACATGTCTGATCAGACCTGCTTGAACCTCTTCTTATGGGTTCACACCTGCTGACCATGGATAAAAAGAATTTCTTCAAGGCATTGGAAGCTGCTGGAGGACCTTAAGATGTACCTATGCTGAATTGATAATACTGTGTTCGTGTGAGGCCAGACAGGGACATGACCCTCTGCATAACCTATTCCTGTTGCCGAGGAGGCTAACAGAACTCAGCGCTGATAAACAATCTATCCGCCAAGAAGGAATGGGTGACGTTTCGGGTCAAGACCCTTGTTCAGTCTGAGAGTCAGGGGAGTCGTACTCTCTCCTGACTCTCAGTCTGAAGGAGGGTCTCGACCTGAAACGTCACCCGTTCTTTCTCTCCAGGCATGCAGCCTGTCCTGCTGAGTTCCTCCAGCATTCTGTGTCTATCTTCAGTTCAAACCAGCATCCGCAGTTCCTACCGACACAATCTATCCGCACACTTGCTGTGGCCATTTGTGAGCAGCCATTGTGAGAGTCTGGAAGTGTCTCCAGTACATTGTGGAAGGAGTCATAGATAACTGAGGGTGATGGTGACTTTAGTGAGGGGATTGTCTGTCTACCAAGTTCAGCAGACAACAATTCTTTGGGGAGTGACAAATCTCAATAGAATAGGAATATAGACAAAAATGCTGGAGAAACACAGCGGGTGAGGCAGCATCTATGGAGCGAAGGAATAGGCGACGTTTCAGGTCGAGACCCTTCCTCAGATGATTTTTCCAGCATCTGCAGTTATTTCTTAAACATCAATAGAATAGGAGACCATTTGGCCCATTTGGGCCTTCTATCCACCAGGGTAATAATCCCACTAGTTCCGTTCAATCTCCCCCTATTTCTCTGTACCACTGCACCTTATTTTCTCTCACACACGCCCACTCATTTCCCATTAATTCCCCTTGCCACAAAACAACACTAAGAGGTGATTTGCAGTGATCAATGAGCCATCCGGAATGTCTTTGGGGTGTGAGAGGAAGCAGGAGAATCCAGAGGAAACCCATGCAATCGTAGAGAAAAAACACCTCACATAGAACGTACAGGGTCAACACTGAGCTTGGGCCTCTGGAGCTGTGGGCAACAGCACTGGTTCATCTGTAATGATCCCCTGTGGCAATTCAACATCTGTACAAGGGGCAAATATTGCACCTCACCTTGCAGATCCTGTAGGGTTGTGTCGATCAGTGTCTCTCATGTTATGAGTCATGCTTTTATAGTTGCGCCCACTAGCTTTACAGTAACCCTGCTTGCCTGGTTCCCATAGAATTAGTGAGACATGCAAGTGTGAAGTCATACTTGCTATGTAGTTAATAAAGTCTTTGGACCTTTATCTTGGCGTAAGGCTTCAGTTATTTACAACAGCCGAAACACAACAGGTTGATAGAACTTAGACACAAAATGCTGCACGAGAAGATATGATACAATAAAAATAATATTTATCCCAGGAGGGAAATTGATCTGCCACCAGTCATAAAACACAAGATACATGAAACGTGAAATTAAAGTGACGAGTGGAAAGGATTGAGGGTGTGCAAAGATTGGGGAGTCAGTCTACCCCACGACAGAAGGGGGAGGAGTTGTACAGTTTGATAGCCACAGGGAAGAAGGATCTCCTGTGGCGTTCTGTACTGTGGCGTTCTTGGTGGAACCAGTCTGTTGCTGAAGGTGCTCCTCAGGTTGACCAGTGTGTCATGGAGGGGGTGAGCTGCATGGTCCAAGATGCTCCGCAGTTTGAGGAGTATCCTTCCCTCCAAGACCACCTCCCATGAATCCAACTCCGGGCCCCAGGACGGAGCCAGCCTTCCTTGTTATTCTTGTTGGCGTCCACGGCCATCACCCTGCTGTCCCAACGCACGGCAGCGAAGGAGATGGCACTGGCTACCACCGATTGGTAGAACATCTAGTGCCATCTTCTTCACTGTCATGTGCTGGGTCAGCAGGGCGAAGGCTGCAGCATCTCTGGAGAGAAGGAAGGAATGGGTGACGTTTCGGGTCAAGACCTTTCATCAGGTTGAGAGTCAGAGGAAAGGGAAACGAGAGATATAGACGGTGATTGATATATAGAGAGATATGGAACAAAGAAATGAAAGATATGCAAAAAACGTAATGGCGATCAAGGTAAGGATCCATTGTTAGCTGCAGGCTGGGTGAAAACGAGTTATACAGCTAATGAGTTATACAATGTGTTAGTACTCATGCATAACCTATTGGCCAGCTGCAGCTCCCCCCACTACCCTTTTAGCCGTAGATGCAAAGAATCAAGTTCCATCTTAGTTTAGTTTAGAGATACAGTGCGGAAACAGGCCCTTCGGCCCATCAAGTCCACACTGGCCAGCGATCCTCGCACATTAACACTATCCTAAACACTCCCGGGACAATTTTACATTTACACCAAGCCAATTAACCTACAAACCTGTACGTCTTTGACATGTGGGAGGAAACCAAAGATATCAGAGAAAACCCACGTAGTTAAGGGAAGAACGTACAAACTCTGTACAGACAGCACCCGTAGTCGGGATCGAACCCGGGTCTCTGGCGCTGCAAGCGCTATAAAGCAGCAACTCTATGCTGCGCCACCATGGCCACCCCTTTGTGCCACCGTGTCCACACTCGCGTGAAAGAAAGATTTCTATCTGGACAGCAGCCTACCAGAGGACTGGAAGAAATTCAGAGACCAGCAGAGGAGGACAAAGGGCTTAATTAGGAAAGGAAAAATAGATTATGAAAGAAAACTGGCAAGGAACATAAAAACTGACTGCAAAAGTTTTTATAGATATGTGAAAAGAAAGAGGGTTACACAGAAAAGCTGGAGAAACTCAGCGGGTGCAGCAGCATCTATGGAGCGAAGGAAATAGGCAACGTTTCGGGCCGAAACCCTTCTTCAGACCGGTTTAAACACTGTGAAAAGAAAGAGATTAGTTAAAACAAATGTAGGTCCCTTGCAGTCAGAAACAGGTGAGTTGATCATGGGGAACAAGGATATGGCGGACCAATTGAATAACTACTTTGGTTCCGTCTTCACTAAGGAAGACATAAATAATCTGCCGGAAATAGCAGGGGACCGCAGGTCAAAGGAGTTGGAGGAATTGAGTGAAATCCAGGTTAGTCGGGAAGTGGTGTTGGGTAAATTGAATGGATTAAAGGCCGATAAATCCCCAGGGCAGATAGGCTGCATCCCAGAGTACTTAAGGAAGTAGCTCCAGAAATAGTGGATGCATTAGTAATAATCTTTCAAAACTCTTTAGATTCTGGAGTAGTTCCTGAGGATTGGCGGGTAGCAAACGTAACCCCACTTTTTAAGAAGGGAGGGGGAGATAAAACGGGGAATTACAGACCAGTTAGTCTAACATCGGTAGTGGGGAAACTGCTAGTGTCAGTTATTAAAGATGGGATAGCAGCACATTTGGAAAGTGGTGAAATCATTGGACAAAGTCAGCATGGATTTACGAAAGGTAAATCATGTCTGACGAATCTTATAGAATTTTTTTGAGGATGTAACTAGTAGCGTGGATAGGGGAGAACCAGTGGATGTGGTGTATCTGGACTTCCAGAAGGCTTTCGACAGGGTCCCACATAAGAGATTAGTATACAAACTTAAAGCACACGGCATTGGGGGTCCAGTATTGATGTGGATAGAAAACTGGCTGGCAAATAGGAAGCAAAGAGTAGGAGTAAATGGGTCCTTTTCACAATGGCGGGCAGTGACTAGTGGGGTACCGCAAGGCTCAGTGCTGGGACCCAAGCTATTTACAATATATCTTAATGATCTGGATGAGGAAATTGAAGGCAATATCTCCAAGTTTGCGGATGACACTAAGCTGGGGAAGCAGTGTTAGGTGTGAGGAGGATGCTAGGAGACTGCAAGGTGACTTGGATAGGCTGGGTGAGTGGGCAAATGTTTGGCAGATGCAGTACAATGTGGATAAATGTGAGGTTATCCATTTTGGTGGCAAAAACAGGAAAGCTAATTATCTAAATATATTATCTAAATGGTGGTCGATTGGGAAAGGGGGAGATGCAGCGAGACCTGGGTGTCATGGTACACCAGTCATTGAAAGTAGGCAGGTTACACAAAAAAGCTGGAGAAACTCAGCGTAGCCCGAAACGTTGCCTATTTCCTTCGCTCCATAGATGCTGCTGCACCCGCTGAGTTTCTCCAGCTTTTTTGTGTAACCTTCGATTCTCCAGCATCTGCAGATCCTTCTTAAACATTGAAAGTAGGCATGCAGGTGCAGCAGGCAGTGAAGAAAACGAATGGTATGTTTGCTTTCATAGCAAAAGGATTTGAGTATAGGAGCATGGAGGTTCTACTGCAGTTGTACAGTGTCTTGGTGAGACCACACCTGGAGTATTGCGTACAGTTTTGGTCTCCAAATCTGAGGAAGGACATTATTGCCATAGAGGGAGTGTAGAGAAGGTTCACCAGACTGATTCCTGGGATGTCAGGACTGTCTTATGAAGAAAGACTGGATAGACTTGGTTTATACTCTTTAGAATTTAGGAGATTGAGAGGGGGTCTTATAGAAACTTACAAAATTCTTAAGGGGTTGGACAGGCTAGATGCAGGAAGATTGTTCCCGATGTTGGGGAAGTCCAGGACAAGGGGTCACAGCTTAAGGATAAGGGGGAAAATCCTTTAAAACCGAGATGAGAAAAACTTTTTTCACACAGAGTGGTGAATCTCTGGAACTCTCTGCCACAGAGGGTAGTTGAGGCCAGTTTATTGGCTATACTTAAGAGGGAGTTAGATGTGGCCCTTGTGGCTAAGGGGATCGGAGGGTATGGAGAGAAGGCAGGTACGGGATACTGAGTTGGATGATCAGCCATGATCATATTGAATGGCGGTGCAGGCTCGAAGGGCCGAATGGCCTACTCCTGCACCTAATTTCTATGTTTCTATGTTTCTAACCGCATAGCGTTTTATTAAATACTTTCTATTGCACTTCCCTAAGTATATACTGATGTTATGTGAATGAATATGACAGCAATTTTGTACCTGCAAGCTCCCTTGCAGAGCATTAATGTGTTAGGCTAATTAATTTATTTGATGTGTGGTTTGATGAGGAACTTGTTGCTTTTACTAAATAGTTTTATAAACCTTTTTACAGACTCATGAATTATTGGAACTAGGCACAGGCTGAATATCATATCCAAAGGATGTTAAACTCGTCAATGGAGCACTTTGTCCTTTCTGAACTGGGATGTCAGCTTAGGTTATGAGCTGAGAAAGAGAAAACTAAAGATTCTCCTTAATTGGCAAATTGGGACTAAGAAATTCTCAAAGGACTGCATTTACAAGAAAGTCATTATTAGACTCCTTTTTAAGCAGAGAAAGAATTAAAGGCAAATCCACGGAGTTTAATTTGAGAGACTCGTACGTACAATCTGCATGGGTGAAGGAATTAAAGGATATCACATTGACCTCAATATTAACACTTCTGTGTAGGGCAGAGGAGAACTGGGGTTTTTTGGAAAGGGAAACCTCCCTCAACCTTGTGGATATGCAACATTTTTCATTTTTATCGTGGAGGCTTTGTGCGGAGCAACTATCTAACTATTGCGAAATCTAAAACCTTATTTAAACCTGGAAAACTGGAGTAACTCAGCAGGACAGACAGCATGTCTGGAGAAAAGAAATAGGTGATGTTTCGGGTCGAGACCCTTCTTCAGACCGGAAGTGCCTTAACCCGAAACGTCATCTATTCCTTTTCTCCAGAGATGCTGCCTGACCAGCTGAGTTACTCCAGCTTTTTGCGCCTCTCTTCGGTTTAAACCAGCACCTGCAGTTCCTTCCTACTCATTAAACCTGATGGTCGTCATTGAAAACACCAAGTCACTGAAAAAGTGAAATAAAAACAGTGAGCATTTCAACAAAGGTCTGAATCTCAGGATCATGTGTAAATGCACACTCCTGCACATTATCATTCAGGGGACTCTGAAAAATGGAAAGATACGAAAATTGAGAAGAAGGAGAGAGAAAATAAGAGTTAGAACATAACACCACTTAGAGTTTTACCAATGTGAAATGGGGATGGTTATTCCGTCAGGCTGTTAATGTTTAGTTACGGTGACTTTGAAGTTACGATCTATTGACCATTTTATCACTGACTACTTTTGGATAAAAATTTAGTTTTGATACTTTTTATGATATTTGAGGTGCTCCTAAAGCCTCACCATGCTCCAAAAATGTGTTTGGAGATGGTGGATTGTTCAAACATCAATGATCAGGCACTGCTCTTGTTTACAAAAGACTAAGTAACAAGCATTGCATTAGACGGTCCTGTTGATCTAAGATCACTACAACTAATCTGCTGCATGGACCTTTTTCTAGCTGGGAACAGATTCATGCACGAAACAGTCTTTAAAATGAAATATTCTGTGTTGGTAAGAATGTAAACCCTTTAAGTAATCGATAGTGCAGGAAGTAGAACATCAAAATGTAACTTGTTTAAGTCAATTAAAATGTTTGGTGTATTCTTTACTTTGTACAACTATTTGAAGATTAATTGTTTGAATTATGTGAGTCTGATCATTAAAGCCCTTCTACATGCTTGCCTTAGACTGAAACAAAGCAGTTCATTGGCTCACATCAAAACGCACCTTATAATTTAAGACCGAGATGAGAAAGAATATCTTCTCTCAGAAGATTGTGAAACTTTGAAGTCCTCTACCCCGGAGAGGCTGAAGCATCGAACATATTCAAGGCTGAGTAAGCCAGATTTTGGGGGTTTTATGGGGAATTAAGTGTAATGCAGATCAGGTGGGAAACTGGGCCACAGCCAAGCTCAGATCTGAGAAACCACGAGGGGCCATGGCCACAGCTGCTCCTACTTCTTCTGTACTTTGGCGCCGGATAGAAATGTGGACAATTGTTCTGCCTCTCAGGATAAAAGAATATTATGTCATGAGTTTGGGACAGAACAAGATTATGAAAAAATTGTTGGTGAAATCCCTTCTTTCTGCCGCATTTTGTGCCTATCTTCAGCGCATTATACTGCTCATCAGAGAATACAGGAGGGAGCAGAGTTCACAATAGAGTCTGCAGTAAATAGGATCAGAGGAGCTAAAAAATGATTGTGTCAAAGTTAAAGATCCCCCCACCCCACCAGCTCAAACTGCATGAAGCATTCTGTACAAGCTAGATAAAGAGGGTAAGGCATTGAAATAAATGATATTGATGGAATAACATGATTGCAATTTGCCCAAGGTTGAGAATTGAATATTCCAGGGTAATCAACATTCATACAATGTTGGTTATACCTGCGGTGGCATCACCTGTAAAGAGTACCACTGGGGGGCCGTGCCAGACGGGTGCAGGATGAGTCTGCAAGCCAAATCCCAGATACAAGGACTTTGCCTATATGCAATATGGACTCTAACTGGCATTACTTTCTCGTGCTCTACATTGCATCCTCCGGTGCTTCGCTGTAGTTTGTAGTTAATTTTTACATCCATTTAGATGATGTCTTTGCATGCTTAGTATTTAGCTTGTCGGGCAAAAGCAAAAGTTTAAGAAGGTGGATGTAGATCAATCACTATTGCTGATTTGATCCATGCCTGGTTTTGTTATTGCCGACCTGATCCATGATCCATGCCTGGTTTTCAATATGCCATCTGGCGGTATGCAAATAGCTAAGACTCAGTTTGATCTGTGATGCTGAACCTTATGGGGGCCAATGCCATGGTCTCTGTATGTTGTCTGAATAAATACTTTTTATGAAGTTAAATGACTTAGAGTTGATCATACTTCATACAATTGGTGTTTCAAAAAAAATTTGCAGGACAGAAAATAATGTCTTGGCGGTGGGACGGGGAAGGGGGATGGGTGTGGGGTGTAGAATAGATCTGATAATAAAGGTTGATTGTAGGAGCGTAGCACAAATAATCTCGGCTTATAAAATGAGAAAGTAGAATAAACTGGTGGGGATAAGAGATTAATGAGTGGAGACAAGGAATAATGATGAGAGGAAATGCTGATAGGACTAGTGTAGGAAGGAACTGCATATGTTAGTTTAAACCAAAGATAGACAGAACAATTGTGTATTTTAGTGGATCAGACAGTATCTCTGGAGAAAAGGAATAGGTGACGTTTCGGGTCAAGTCTGAAGAAGGGAATCAATCCGAAACGTCACCTATTCCTTCTGATGGGAGTAGCCGTAGGTCTCTAAACAATAGCTAAATGGTGAGCACACTGACAATCAATTAAGAAAACATAGAGTGTTTAATTTAGTTTAGTTTAGCTTAGAGATACAGCGGGTAAACAGGGGAGAACGTAAAACTCCGTTCAGATGGCACCCGTAGTCGGGATCGAACCCGGGTCTCCGGTGATGCATTCGCTGTAATGCCCCCGTCCCACTTAGGAAACCTGAACGGAAACCTCTGGAGACTTTGCGCCCCACCCAAGGTTTCCGTGCGGTTCCCGGAGGTTGCAGGTGGTTGCTGGAGGTTGCAGGTAGTGGAAGCAGGTAGGGAGACTGATAAAAACCTCTGGGAACCGCACAGAAACCTTGAGTGGGGCGCAATGTCTCCAGAGGTTTCCGTTCAGGTTTCCTAAGTGGGACAGGGGCATTAGGCTGCAACTCTACCGCTGCGCCACCGTGACCTCCCATGTTGTAACAAAACTTTATGCTGCAGTATATTCAAGGAGGCCATTCATCTTCTAAGGTCTAAGGTCTAAGAGAACCAAATTTGCAAACGTAGTCTTCAATCTATGCAAAACACTTTACAGTGAGGTTTCAATCAGGGAACAGGCTACTTAGAACCAGGCCATGGGTAATGACACAGGGCTCAGTTGTAACGTGGGCATTAGAAAATCACACCCACTTTGAGAATGACAAACATAAGACTGAAACCTACGACTTTAAGCACAGGTATAAATATAATATTGGCTAGAATAACTTGGAGATTAAATTAAACAGGTATTTTAAGGAGACAAGTGGAAATATTTGAATAAATATTTTATTATCCTCAAAAAACATATTTGCACTTAAAAAATTGTCAAAGTTAATAATAGACTTAAACATTGAAAATTTTTAAACCATCAAAGGATAATTAACTGAAGTAGGGTCTTGACCCAAAACGTCACCTATTCCTTTTCTCCAGAGATGCTGTCTGACACGCTGAGTTACTCCAGCTTTTTGTGTCTATCATAAGATAACTAAAACTTGATAAAGTGAGAAAATAGAATTTAACTGCAAACTATTAGGAAATATTAAACAGTTTGTAAATGCGTCCATCGTTACACAAAGAGAAAGGAGATTAATTTCTATTTGTGTGCTGCACTTCATATTCCTGTGTAGGAAAGAACTGCAGATGCTAGTTTAAATTGAAAGTAGACACAAAATGCTGGAGTAACTCAGCTTGACAGGCAGCATCTCTGGAGAGAAGGAATGGGTGACGTTTCGGGTCAAGACCCTTCTTCAGACATATTCTATTTTGGTAGCTTACAACCCAACGATATGAACGTTGAATTCTCCAATTTTAGTTAACCTTCACAAAACACCCCCCTCCCCATTTCCCTCCCATAACCCGCACCCCTTTCTCCCTCCCCATCCCTTCCCTTGAACCCCAGCTGACCTTGCACCTATCTCTCCCCTCCCCTCCCCTTTTATTTACATTTCTTTTCTTAGCTACATAATACGCACTTTGTCAATCCTCCGGTCTCACAATTTGTAGCTGTATATGTGCGTATATGTACATATACCCACTCTGAACTTTTATACCTTGCTTATTATATTGTTTACTGGGCACTATCTTTACTTATTCTGTTGTGCTGCTGCAAGTCAGAATTTCATCATTCTATTTGGGACGTATGACTCTTGAGAATATTAGAGCAGTGAAATCTTTCTAGAATTATACAACGGTCATGGCCAGATTATTGTGTAGCGTTCTTGTTAACACATTGCAGAGTGGATTTGATAATCAGCGGCAGCAGAAGAAATATTTAGAAGACACAAGGAACTGAAGATGTGGGCATCTTGATTAAACGCAAAGTGGGCCAAGCAGCATCTTTGGAAGACGTCGATAGGTATATTCTGTGGTCGGAACCCTTCTTCAGAGTCAAACATTTTTGGCATTTGCCAGGGCTGCTAACATTGTAAAAATAGAGAGATTGACTGAACCTGGGCTGTTATCTTTGGAAGAAAGGTGACTGGGGGAGAGATTTCAATGGGTTATATGAAATGATGTGAGATATGAAATGGGTGTGAAGAAGCGTCTTGGCCCAAAACGTCACCCATTCCTTCCCTCCAGAGATGCTGCCTGTCCCGCTGAGTTACTCCAGCATTTTGTGTCTATCTTCGGTGTAAACCAGCATCCGCAGTTCCCTCCTACATAAATGATGCAAGGGACAGAGTTAACAGGAAAGATCGATCTCTCAGGAAGTTGATATGTGGCAAACAAATTTACCTTTAATGTGAAAGCATTATAGAAGAGACGAGGGAAAACAATCTCACGTGGAGTGGTGGGGTTTGGAGCTCAGTACCTACAAGGGAGGTTGAAATGGGAATCCTCCCAGCATTCAAACAACCTTTGATAGAGCACTATATCACTCGATTCCCTTTCCCCTGACTCTCAGTCTGAAGAAGGGTCTCGACCTGAAACTTCACCCATTCCTATTCTCCAAAGATGTTGCCTGACCCGCTGAGTTACACTTTTTGTGTCTACATGTGTGTATATGTAGGGCTGGTGAACAAACGAAACAAGAGCTCGGAAATGGGATTAGCTCAAGTAGCCACATGGAGATGATGGGTCAAGTGCTGTAAATGTCTATAATTCTACCTTTGAAAAGCATTCTGATTTGCAGAAGTTTAATTGGAGTTCCTCAAATTGGAGGCTGGATTCTGAGCACACCTGCAATCAGCTCCCCATCATCACTGCTAATTAGAGTCAATTAAGAACCATCTTTTTGACTGTGATCTTATTCTGTGAACTCAGTTTTAACTTTGTTGTGGTTCTGCTGTAACTTTTGTTCTGTAGTTTGGTTTGATTGATTGATTGCACTGCTGTTCTCCAGAGATAACTAATGTTTATCACATTAGAAAAAGTCAGATGTGGCTAAATTGGAGCATCATGGGAGTGAGTAGGAGGAAACTGCTGAATATATTTGTAAATATAGTGTGTCGGAATGAACTGCAGACGCTGGTTTAAATCGATGATAGATACAAAGTGCTGGAGTAACTCAGGCAGTGTCTCTGGAGAGAAGGAATGGGTAACGTTTCGGGTTGAGACTTTGTCAGACTGAGAGTCAGGGGAAAGGGAATATAGAGAGTACAGAGATATATAGACAGCGCAGAAGTGGGGGACTTGATAGACAATGAAGGGAACAGATTGATGTGGACAAGCTTTTCCCTTTGCGAATAGGGAAGATTCAAACAAGAGGACATGACTTCAGAATTAAGGGACAGAAGTTTAGGGGTAATATGACGGGGAACTTCTTTACTCAGAGAGTAGCTGTTTGAGCTAGGAAGTGAGAAGGTTCAGAAGCATGGTGCGACTTGGTTGGGGAGGGAGGTGGACTAAGGGAGAGAGGGGGCCGAGATGCAGGGGTTACTTGAAGTTAGAGAAATCAATATTCATATACTGGGCTGTAAGCTGCCCAAGCAAAAATATGAGATGCTGTTCCTCCAATTTGCATTTAGTCTCACTCTGATAGTGGAGAAGGCCTAGGACAGTGAGGTCAGTGTGAGAATGGGAAGGGGAATTAAAGTGTTTGAATCGGACATCACCAATATTTTGAATTATTTTATCTCTTTTTGCAGGTTGGATCACATTCAGTGAAACGTTCTAGAGCCTGGAATGCCCATATGTGTGTCCTGGTTGCAATAAGCAAACGTGGACCATTTCTAGGATTATTACAGTTACTGTTTTTGTTTGTGTAACTCTATAACATAGCACTTGGCATATTTTCTTAGTAATCCATCAGAAAATCTCAGACATATTTTGCTATTGTGAATAGTTCTATCTTTAGCCTTCGATTCTACTGCCACCATGTACCAAGGTGAACATTATCCACAATGCTACCATGGAGGTTTGTCTATTTTCTCTTGGGTTTGGTTTATGATTAAAGGTTGAACCACATGCTGCAAACGCGACTTACATTTGTTAAGCAGAGGGTGAGACGAGGATTTTAATTTCCCCATCAAACCACCCTTTAATTAAAAAACTCGGTGATGCAATTATGCTTATGTATGTCTGTGTGTGTATTTGTTATATATATATATATATATAATTAAAAGTCTCATCTTGAACACTTCCTGTCTGCGCTGTATATTGATTTCAGAAAAAACCTACCCTGTATCGCTGTGATTTTTGGCCACCTTACTCACAGTCCCCCTCCGCTGAGCCAGCCCGAGGATTTTTCCCATTGATGAAAAATAAAAAAGTTATGACTGTTTAAAAAACAGTACTGGAAAACACTTCCCATTTCAATGCTTGGTAGAATTAATGCTATAAAAATGATCTTCTTACCGCAACTACTGTACCTATTTCAATTATTCCCGATATATATCCCAATTTTTTTTTTCAAAAAAGTCGATTCCATTGTTACAAGCTTTATTTGGGATTATAAGAATCATAGAATAAGTAAAAAACATTTATGTCAGTCAAAGATAAATGGAGATTTTGCGTGCCAAATTTCTTGTTTTATTTCTGGGCAGTCCACATTAAAAACATGAATTTCTGGCTGGAAGAAATGGATCAACAACCAGATTGGTTAAGGATGGAAAAGGAAGGCTGTTTACATTTTGAAATTGGTTTGATTATATTTGCTCCCACAAAACTGCACAAGAAAACCTATAAGGAAAACCCTATAATACATAGTGGAATACGAATTTGGAAACAATTTAAAAAAGCTTTAAAATTGAATAATATACCATTATGTCTTCCCATTGTAAATAATCCTTTATTCAAGCCATCCATATTGGATAAAGGTTTCACACAATGGAAAAATTATGGAATTAAAAAGATTAGACATCTTCATAGCAAAGGCATCTTTCTTTCATTTCAAGAGTTACAACAGAATCATGGACTGCACTCAAATAATGTATTCAGATATCTACAAATTAGAGATTATGTTAAATCTAATACATAAATTCATAGGACTAGGGAACCAGAAATTCTTGATGAATGTTTGAATAAGCATCCTAACATGAAAAATTAATAACATATTTATAACACCCTCTTAAACAACGAGGTACCATCGATGGAACTATATAGATACACATGGGAAAATGAATTAGGTCAACCTATAACGAAAGATATTTGGGACGAAAGTTTACAACATATACATCAATGTTCGTTAAATGCCAGACATGCTTTAATACAATTTAAAGTCTTACACAGATTACATTACTCCAAAATAAAACTAAATAGAATCTTCCCACATATTTCTATTTGTGATAAATGTCTGCATCTAGAGGCCAATAATTTTGCAAATTGTACAAAAATTAAAAATTTCTGGACTGATATTTTTGGAATAATTTCTGAAGTTGTTAATACTAAATTGGATCCAGACTCAAAATTAATAATACTTGGAATATCAGAACAAAGTTTAACACTCACAACAAGCCAAATAAACTTCCTCGACTACAGTATAATAACTGGGAAAAAATTAATATTAAAATTTTGGAAAGGCCCTATAACCCCCACAATTAAAATGTGGATTGTGGAAATGTCGGAGACCCTACATCTAGAAAGAATTAGACTTGTTTTAATGGACAAACAAGAACTTTTTGTTAAAATATGGGCTCCATTCATTAACTATTTGAAGGGATAGAATGGCCCAGCACGAAAACCCAACTGAAGCTTGAACTCAGGATTAGATGAAAAATTATACTTTATAATTTACAAATTTATTTCCAATGACATATTATAAGTAATTCATTACACCTTTTTTCTTTTTTTGATATTTGTAATTCTTTTTTCTATTTCTCTCTCTCTCTCTCTCTCTCTCTCTCTCTCTCTCTCTCTCTCTCTCTCTCTCTCTCTCTCTCTCTCTCTCTCTCTCTCTCTCTCTCTCTCTCTCCTACCTTAAAAATAAATGTAAAAACCCCCCCCAAAAAAACCTTGAGCTCAGCTGATTGGTCCTCTCGCATGTCAATCACCGCAATGAAGGTAACGCCCCTTCTGATGGGGGGAGGGGGGCAGGAGTATAAAACCCCGGATGCCTGAACGTGAGTCAGTCACTCTGCAAGATCGTGAGGGAGAGACCACGACTGTCATTCTAAGCTGTGAATCAACTGAACTGCGAGTCTGCAATGTACTTGCAATAAATGATTTGTTAGCCATTAATGACAATGCCATGAATTGTTTGGTCTGCTGCACTGCCTATGCTTGAAAGTGCAATACTTAATTGAAATAAATGAAATGACAATGCCGTGCGTTGTTTGGCCTGTTGCCCTGCCTGTGCTTGAAAGTACAATGCTTAATTGGAAATGAAATGAAATGAAATGACAATGCCATGAGTTTTTTGGCCTGCTGCCCTGCCTTTGCTTGAAACTGCAATGCTTTATTAGGTCCAACTGTGTTTGTGAAGGAATAAATGCTTTATTAGGTCCGACTGTGTTTGGAAGGAATAAATGCTTTACTAGGTACGACTTGTTGGGAAGGAATAAATGCTTTATTAGATCCAACTGTGTTTGGAAGGAATAAATGATTTATTAGGTCCAACTGTGTTTAGTCCAAAGGTCCCACTCATTTCATGACTTCCGTTTAGTGGACAGGTCGCGTGATTACGTAATTTCCGGTGAGTGCAGAGGTCGTGCTGATTGCGTAATTTCTGTTAAGTGCAGAGGTCACACTGATTGTGGAAGTGCCGCTGACTGTGGAAGCCCCATGGTGGAGAGGCTGCGCTCAGCCGTGTGAGGAGATTTAAGAAAGTTTACTGTCATGTGTGTGTGTGTGTGAGTGTGTGCGTGAGTGTGTGCGTGTGATTGTGTATGTTGAGTATATGCGTGAGGGTGTGTGTGAGTGTGCGTGAGTGTGTATGTGTGTGAGTGTATGTGTGTGTGTGAATCTGTGTGTGGGTGAGCGTGTGAGTATATGTGTGTGTGTGTGTGTGTGAGTCTGTGTGTGAGTCTGTGTGTGTGTGTGTGCGTGTCTGAGTCTGTGTGTGTGGGTGCGAGTGTGAGAGAGTGTGTGTGTGTGTGTGTGTCAGTGTGTGAATGTGTGTGAGTGTGTGTGTGTGTGTGTGAGTGTATTGTGAGTCTGTGCGTGAGTGTTTGTGTGTGTGTGTCTGTGTGTGTCTGTGTGTGTGTGAGTCTGTGTGAGTGTGTGTGTTGTGAGTGTGTGTGAGTGTATATGTGACCAAAGATAAACACAAAAACCTGAAGTAACTCAGTGGGTCAGGCAGCATCTCTGGAGAGAAGAAATAGGCGACGTTTCAGGTCGGGACCCGAAGAGTCTCGACCCGAAAGGTCACCTCTCCAGAGATGCTGTCTGACCCGCTGAGTTACTCCAACTTTTTGTGTCTGTCTTATGTATATGTATATGTGTGTTTGTGTATATGTATAAACTTTTTTTTCTTGTTTATTATATTGTTTACAGTGTACTATGTTTACATATTATGTTGTGTTGCTGCAAGTAAGAATTTCATTGTCCCATCTGGGACATATGCCAATAAAACACTCTTGACTCTTGAGAAGGGCTTCCCTTCTTCTTCATTTGCTTCACCCGTGAAACTTTAGCCTGTGAGTGCCACTACAACGGCGGACATTCCTGTTGCATTGCCCTGCATCAGATTCTTCCAAGAAAACCTACAGACTGATTTATTTTGTTCTCCCATGTTACCATGGATTTTCCAATTACTGGCAAGGGGACTTTATGAATTAGTGATCTTGAAAAAGCAATGATTTGGTGATCTCCATTTTCCCTTTTTTGCTCGGAATTGTTGCACCTCGAGGGGATATGTCCAGCAAGCATGGCAACAAAATAGCTAAGCAGTCAATCTAATTAAAGAATTATGTCTTTAATTTATGCTAAAGAATTATTGCACATCAAAAGCCAGTAAGACTGGACAGGACTGGAATACAAAAACAGAGATTTAATGATGAGTGTGCAAGAAAGAACTGCAGATGCTGGTTTAAATCGAAGGTACACACAAAATGCTGCAGTAACTCAGTGGGTCAGGCAGCAAATCTGGAGAGAAGGACTGGGTGATGTTTCGGGTCGAGACCCTTCTTCAGACTGAAATGTCACCCATTCCTTCTCACCAGAGTTGCTTCCTGTCCCACTGAGTTAATCCAGAATTTTGTGTCTACCTTCGATGTAATGCTGAGGCTCTATAAGGCGCTGGTCAGGCCACATTTGGAGTATTGTGAGCAGATTTGGGCCACATATCTGAGGAAGGACATGCTGGCTCTGGAGAGGGTCCAGAGGAGGTTTATAAGAATTACTCCAGGAATGTGGGTTAATATACGATGAGCATTTGACAGCACTGGGCCTCTACTCACTGGAGTTAGGAAGGTTGAGGGGGGGACTCATTGAAACTCACAGAATAATGAAAGGCATAGATAGAGTGGATGTGGAATGGATGTTTCCACTGGCAGGAGAGTCTAGGACCAGAGATCATAGCCTCAGAATTAAAGGGCGCTATGTTAATGTTGACCAAATTAAAGACACCATAAAATGGAGAATTCCTGCATTTGTCAGAATTACTTAACCTTTGTCAGTGGAAATTTACAGGCTGTGGATGGTGCCGACCACTCTGAGCATCACATTGATATATAAGGATGAAAGATCCAGGCGTTCTCCTCATTTCCCCTTAACTGATAAAATGTATAAAAACTCTGCAAACAAACTTAAATCCATTCATGTGATTGGATTACTGCAGACAAATTGTAAATAGTGTAAATAATGTTGTGATACATTTACCCTGTTGTTTGTTGATTGGCCAAAGTGTTAAGCCCTGACAGGTTTGTTTGAGTTCCATGGTAAATGTTGCATTATTCAGTTCAGTTAGCTCCCTTCCTGAAGCTTCTCTTAGAAACAATGTATGGGAGACTCTGTTATTGGTTTTGGGAACTGTCAATAATGCACGGATGTAATTAATATGTTTGATTGGATTGTAAAGAGACCACCCCTATGTAGTTCGGCCCCTCAAGGTTCATGGACCTATAAAAGGTGTCTCCATCTTAGATAGGTATCGATCTTCTGGAAGTGCGCTTGGGATTGCGTGACCTTTTGGACTGTTTCTGCTTGCACGAGGCTGAAGGGCTTTACCAGGCAGAGATAAGGATTGAACCTGTGGTGGTTTAGGTATCATATAGGGAAATATGCTGTTCAATCAAAAAATAAAGATTAGTTGTTCCAGTGCTTGGCTCGGTGGTTTTGGACTGAACTAGACTGGGGGTAAGCTTGAGAAGAGCGTAGTTACAACTCTTTTAGAAAGGAGGTGAGGAGAAACTTCTTTAGTCAAAGGGTAGTTAATCTGAGGAACTCATTGCCACTGAAGACTGTGGAGACCAAGCCAGTGGATATTTTTAAGGCAGAGATAGACAAATTCTTGGTCAGAACGGGTACCAAGGGCTATGGGGAGAAAGCAGGATAATGGGATTAGGAGGCAGAGATCAGCCATGATTGAATGGCGGAGTGGACTCGATGGGCCGAATGGCCTAATTCTACTCCTGTAACTTGTGAACTTATGAAACGATTTATCGATGGAGCTTTCCTACTTGATGTTTAGCTTAGAGCTTAGAGATTCCATGCGTAAACAGGCTCTTTGGCCCACCGAGTCTGCACCGAATAGCAATCCCCGCACATTAACACTATCCTACAGGCACAAGGGATGATTTTACAAATCAGGAGGTTGACATTTAATAAGTCCTTCAAAGAGGAAATTAAAATTGGTTCACATTGGTAGAACTAGATAAAAATTAAAATATTTTAAAAAAACTTCAAAAGAGGATTGAAATGTTTTAATTATTTTACCATGCAATATTGAAATTATTATTGTGAGGGTGTAAGACTCCTGGCATAGTTTTCCAAGTTCAGTGTCTGTTCTGCTGCAAATAAGGCTTTGCATGGTTGGGAACTCAGTTATGGCCTCAAGTTATCGCCAGGTGTAAGATTCACACTGAAGGTAGACACAAAAAGCTGGAGTAACTCAGCGGGACAGGCAGAATGGGTGATGTTTCAGGTTGAGACCCTTCCTCAGACTGGTTAGGGATAAGGGAAACGAGAGATATAGATGGTGATATGGAGAGATAAAGAACAATGAATGAAAGATATGCAAAAACGTAACAAGGAAACAGGCTATTGTCAGCTGTTTGTTGGATGAAAACGAGAAGCTGGTGTGATTTGGGTGGGGGAGGGATAGAGAAAGAGGGAATGCCGGGGCTACCTAAAGTTAGAGAAATCAATATTCATACCACTGGGTTGTAAGCTGCCCAAGCGAAATATGAGATTCACACTGTTGTCTCCAGTATGAATGGCATGTAAGAAACTGATAGTCACTGATTCTCTTGAAATAATATCAGTGAATACTCCAGCAGTGCATCTTGTAGAGCACCTTCCCCTCAGCCAACGATGAACCGTTCTACATTTCCTTGAGAATTGTCTGCTTAGGTCTGTTGTTTTCACACCTTACTCTTCTATTTCTCTCGTCTCCCTCTCCCCTGACTCGCAGTCTGAAGATTCGTTCCAAAACGTCACCCATTCCATCTCTGTAGAGATGCTGCCAGTCCCGCTGAGTTACTCCAGCTCTGCGGTGTGGACCAGCGTATGCATTTCCTTCCTACATATCTTCAGGAGGGGCAGCTTCTAGATTTCCATCTTTAAATGGAGGCTCGAAATTGCTAACTCTTTCACAGTGTATTAATAGAGAACGATTGTCGTTCCGCAGTCATTGCAACTACAAATTCAGGGCCTTTACCTGTGATACCCCTACTATGTACAAGTACCACACTGGATTAATAAACTATGTCGCAGGGGATATCACCAATAAATCATTCGGATGCATGGATTTTAGTTGGTGTGATTGATACTGTGAGTTGCTGCAACATCCCTGAGTATTCGGCTTTAACAAGGCTTGACAATTACGGAAATCCATGTAAGTCTTTCAAAATCTTTGAACCTTGTGGAGAAGGTAATAGCGACTGAGGATCAAATCTTCTGCTGTGTCTCACTTGAAGAGCTTTGAATCACGCTTGTTTCTTTTTTACATCTCCTTTCTTTTCATAGCAGGACAGGGATGAGATATCTATTGCTCGCCCATTCTGAAATGTGCTCTCTCAAGTATGCAGTCAGGGGAGGACGTTCACCAACTCCAGATAGGAAACACTTCTGCCAAGAAATCTAAAATAGGTGTTTCCTTGTGAAATCGTTCTCAGTGTCCTCTTTGTGCCACTTGTAATACTGTGGCTTGGGTTTTCACATCGCATCTGGAGCTGTGGTTGGTCTAAGTTATTTGCCAAATCCACTTACACATTTTGGTTTTTAGTTTTAGAGATACAGCACAGAAACAGGCCCTTTGGCCCACTGAGTCCGCACCAATCAATGATCCCCCACACATTAACACCATCCTACACACGCTAGGAACAAGTTACACTTATACCAAGACAATGAACCTGCAAACCTGTACGTCTTTGGAGTGTGGGAGGAAACCGAATGTCTCGTAGAAAGCCCACGCAGGTCACGGGGAGAACGTAACAACTCCATTCAGACAGCACCCGTAGTCAGGATCGAACCCGGGTCTCTGGTGCTGCAAGCACTGTAAGGCAGCAACTCTACTGCTGCACCACCGTGCTGCCCTTGCATATTGGGGAAGGTTCAGGGTGAATGTTAGTACAAACTGATCAGCATCAAGCAGGAAAGCTGCATTGATAAATATTTTCTGTCCAGCCCTACTGACTTTTGATGTGCAATGCTATTTGAAAAATTAGTATTTTCTTAACTAAAGGAATATCTAGCTCTTGTGCTTTTAAATGAAGTTATTGAATTGCAGCAATCTGGTCTGACAAACTATTCTGTTGTCTTTTTTTACCTACTCAAGAAGAAGACCAAGTTTGAATCATTGTAGGCTGCTGAACCAGTTTAAAGTTTAAAGGATTTACGACAACTGTGCAAGGCAGCACTTCAGTAAAGCAGAATATCGAATGGATTTATCTGTGGGAATAAACAGTGACGTTGAAGAATCTTAAAAAACAAGGGTTATTCCTTCCAAGACATGCTAACAATATTTGTCTTTTATATAGTTTTGCTTTTATGTGCAGTGTCTTGATTTGCTAGGAATGCCAGTTGCTCCATCCCTTTTATAAAGCCATTTGATGTTGACTTCATCTCCCCTTCTCATCAGATTGGGGTAAGGGATGCATATCCTATTTCTTTCCAGCAAAATTTTAAACTTAAAAATCAATTTAATTAATCCACTCGCATTCATTTCGGGGGAAGTTTTAATGTAGAAACTGAAGAGGTCTATGAACCAGATAGTTCTTGAACCGAAAAATCCCGTTCCTGTTCATAATGAGTGGCTAGCCAATGCTGTCTGGCATGCAGGATCCTGCCAAAGAGACACAAAGTTGCATGAAGCTTTCATTATAACCAGCAGGAAGCCCAGGCCTCCGATTACAAGGATGTAAACTGACCTTTTGAGCTGGCCATGAATAGCAGAAGACCCAGACACCTGCAAGTGGGACCTGGGAACGGTGCACACACACAGGCGAATTTTCACAGCAGCTTAAAGATTTTCCACAAAGGACAAATGAGCAGACACGGCCAACATAGCTTGCTCCTTGATCTCTATCCTGTTACTGCGAAGCCCTCTGACTGAACCCATGTTCACCTTAAAGTTGCAATGGGAACCCAGAAGACACAGGTTTCTTCCTCTTCATGCTTTCACTGGTTGAGGATTTGAAGAGACATTTCGTTCGGGAAGGTAAATTTACGAGTTATTTAGGGGCCAAACAGTGATGGGGCATATATTTCTCTTGCTGTTTACTGCCAACATTGAATTAGACAATAGACAATAGACAATAGGTGCAGGAGTAGGTCATTCGACTCTTCGAGCCAGCACTGCCATTCACTGTGATCATGGCTGATCATCCCCAATCAGTACCTCGTTCCTGCCTTTTCCCCATATCCCTTGACTCCGCTATCTTCAAGAGCTCTCCCTTGAAAGCATCCAGAGAACCTGGATGGAACCTGCCTCCACCGCCCTCTGAGGCAGAGAATTCCACATACTCACACCTCTCTACGAGAAAAAGTGTTTCCTCCGCTTACCCCTTATTCTTAAACTGTAGCCCCTGGTTCTGGACTCCCCCAACATCGGGAACATGTTTCCTGCCTCCAGCGTGTCCAAACCCTTAATAATCTTATATGTTTCAATACGATCCCCTCTCATCCTTCTAAACTTCGAAGTGTACAAGCCCAGCTGCTTCATTCTTTCAGCATATGACAGTCCCGCCATCCCGGGAATTAACCTTGTAAACCTACGCTGCTCTCCCTCAATAGCAAGAATGTCCTTCCTCAAATTAGGGGACCAAAACTGCACACAATACTCCAGTTGTGGTCTCACTAGGGCTCTGTACAACTGCAGAAGGACCTATTTGCTCCTATCCTCTTGTTATAAAGGCCAACATACCATTTGCTTTCTTCACTGCCTGCTGTACCTGCATTCTTACTTTCATAAACTGATCCATAGAATTGTATTTCAAAATAAGCCAACACTAACCAAAGTTTCAGATTCACCTTTTATAACTGTTGTAATCATCTCGCTGCCCAATCAGCCTTTTAATCGGAAAGCTGAGCATAATTTCATTATATTAAGAATGCTTGTTATTGCAATGCAAGAGGATAGTGCAGAGAGGTGAATATTTAGGAGCATCAAACTTGCGGCTATCAATTGGATCTCGTGGAGCGCGGGAAATGGTGGGCTCTTGGTAGAGATTAGCCGGTGAGTAAATTATTAAAACGCTCATTTAGCAACATGTATTTTTAAAGAGCACCTTTCTTAAACAAAACTTGTGAGGGTAATCTGATCACTCAGTTGGTAAATCCACAACCTAATGTGGAATTGAGCCCCAGGCAAGCCCTTGGTTTGATCCCCATCCTGCGCTGAATTAACTAATATAGCAGTCAGCATGTCTTAATTGGCCTCCGCTTCTGCTGGTGAGAGGGAAGAAAAGAGAGTCAATTTTCTTTCTCCTGATTGCTAAACAATTGGCAGTAATGTTGCATGTGCGTTGATGTTATGGGAACACAGAGTCACGGTCAACTGTGGACTAACTCTTGGGTAAATAGTCTCTCTGTGCTCAATAGGTTACTCTTCAATATGACAAATTGATACTTGAGGGACAATGCTAGGTGGTGTAGCCAATACTAGGAAGGGACTGCAGATGATGGTTTACACCAGTGGTTCCAACATTTTTTAGTTCATGGCCCCCTTGGGCTCTTTAATATTTCTGTGCCCCCCCCCCCCCCTGACATTATTAGCGGAAAAAAAAGTGGCCCCCTTCATTGAACCTGCGACCCCCTAAATCCCCAAATTTTTCTGTGGCCCCCCTGAAATTTGCCATGGCCCCAGGTTGGGATTCACTGGTTTACACTCAAGGTGTACACAGAATGCTGGATCTTTGGAGAGAAGGAATGGGCGATGTTCTGAAAAAGGGTCTTGATCCAAAGTGTCACCCATTCCTTTTCTCCAGAGATGCTGCCTGTCCCGCTGAGTTACTCCAGCATTTTGTGTCTATCTTTGATTTAAACCAGCATCTGCAGTTCCTTCTTACACGGTTCATTCCAGTTTCTGCACGCCCTGATGCTTTGAGTAATCTGGGTGAAATGTCATCGGCTCACAGAGTGCCGAATCAGGCCCTTCGGCCCAACATGCCGGTCCAAATGCCTCATCTAAGCAAGTCCCATTTTCCCGCATTTGGCCCAGATCTCTGTCAACTTTTCTTATCCATATATCTAATATAAATACTTTTATAGTATATCCTCAACTACCTCCTTTGGCAACTTGTTCCATCCCTTCGACCATGGTCTGAGTGAAAATATTGCTCCTCATGTTCCTAATAAATCTTGCCCATCTCACCTGAAATCTACATCCTCTGGTTATCGAATCCCCTTCCCTGGGTTACAAAGCCTATTCACCCTATCTATTCTCCTCATGATTTTATAAGATCACCTCTCAGTCTATTATGCTCTAAGAAATCGCTTACTATTGCAAACCTATATCTGCGATATCTGCCTATATCTGCGATCCTACCTATATCTGCGATCCCTTCACACATTTCTTTCTTCTTTCCCACCATCGGAGGGTTTATAATAGAATTCAATGTAATCACTTCTTATTTCTAAGTTCCATCCATAATTGGACACCTCCCTCGGGCATAGCTTTGAGGAGAGAAGGGGAAAGTTTAAAGGAAGATGTGAGGAGCAAGTTATTATACAGAGGGTGGGGACTGCCTGAAATGCCAATGTAGTGGCACTATTTTTGCCGTCCAAATTATCAAGAATAAACATTTCCAAGTGGCAGCTTGCCTAACATGATGTTCATTGGCAGCTCGAGCTGTCATCGTGGACAGTTCCCAGGGGTTTGCATGAATTTCAGAGCATTGCTGTAGATATTTAATGTTCTAATTTAATTGGTATTGATGGTAGTCAAGTAAGTGAATGGTTAAAATTCGAACAACAACTGAATCTCTTCTGAAGAAGGGTCTCGTCCCAAAACGTCACCCATTCCTTCTTTCCAGAGATGGGGGGATAATTTTTACATTTTATCAAGCCAATTTACCAACCCAATTAACCTACAAACTGTACATCATTGGAGTGTGGGAAGAAACCGAACATCTCTGAGAAAACCCATGCAGATCACAGGAAGAATGTACAAGCTCCATACAGACAGCACCCGTAGTCATGCTCAAACCTGGGTCTCCGGTGCTGCATTTTGCTGTAAGGCAGCAAATCTACCTCTGCGCTACCTCGAATAAACTAAACTGAACTCCATAAACTGAAGATAGACACAAAAAGCTGGAGTAACTCAGCGGGACAGGCAGCGTCTCTGGAGCAAAGGAATGGGAGACGTTTCGGGTCGAGACCCTTCTTCAGACTCAATAATTGAATATTCCCATGACAGAAATGGTCCATTTGCCACAGCTGCTCATATCATGTTGCTCTGCAATCAATCAGTATCATTCTTGCATAAGTAAACAAATGGAAGATATACTATTAATGAGTGTCACAAAATCTTTTATTATTATTACTACCTTAAATTTTTGTTTTAAATTATGAGAGAATTTTGATCAGGTAGAGTGGCAATACTTATATAAAGTACTACAAAAATTTAACATGGGAGAGAATTTTATAACATGGGTAAAATTATTATATGATAAACCGATGGCAAGAATTTAAACTAATAACATGTTATCTCAAAAATTTCAACTATCAAGGGGTAATAGGCAGGGATGTGCACTATCACCCCTGCTATTTGCCCTTATGATAGAACCCCTGGCTGAAAGTATAAGAATTCATCCGAATATTCAGGGCTATAATACCAGGGACTCAAAGAATAAAATCTCATTATATGCAGACGATATACTTTTATATATTACAAAGTCACAAACGAGCATACCAAATTTATTAAACTTAATAGAGGAATTTGGGTCTTTTTCTGGATATAGAATAAACTGGAACAAAAGCGAAATCATGACATTAAAACCTCAAGAACCTACACACTTACTGAAGTTCCCCTTTAAAATCGCAACAGAAAAATTTAAATATTTGGGTATTCAGATTACTAGAAAATATAAAGCATTATTCAATGCTAATTTCATACCTTTATTAAATAAACTTAATACACGGATTACATTTTGGAAAACACTTCCCTTATCATTATTAGGTAGAATAAATGCAATAAAAATGATCTTCTTACTACAATTACTATACCTATTTCAGTCTATACCGGTATATATACCAAAATATTTAAAAAAAAAATTAGACTCTAACATTACAAATTATATTTGGGACTATAAATCACATAGAACCACAAAAAAACACTTATGTAAACCAAAAGAGGTCGGGGGACTTTCACTTCCGAATTTTATGTATTATTACTGGGCAGTGCATATTAAGAATATGATTTATTGGTTGGATAGTTCTACACAACAGACAGAATGGATAAAAATGGAGAAGGAGGATTGTCATCCTTGTAATATAGGAACGATCCTCTTTTCCCCCAAAAAACTGAATAACACAATATATAAGAAGAACCCAATTATATATGGTACAATAAGAATTTGGAAACAAATAAAATTATCTTTAAAATTAAGAAATCTATCACTGTTAATGCCAATTGCGAATAACCCTTTATTTAAACCATCTCTTATTGATAAGACATATAACCAATGGGAAAGTCTCGGAATTAGAAGGATCAGGGATATGTACGAAATAGGAAACCTACTATCATTCCAACAACTACAATTAAAATTTAAATTGAAAAACAACCAATATTTTAAATATCTTCAGATTTGCGACTTTGTGAAAAAATATATACAAGGATATCAAAAAGTAACTCCTGACTTATTGGAAGAAGCAATGAATATTGAAGCTGACTCACAAAAATTAATATCCTATTTATATAATAGTATTCTAAATATAGACCTACCATCGACAGAGGTACTTAGAGAAGAGTGGGAACGGGAATTAATGATAAAAATTACGAAGGTTAAATGGGAAAATACCTGATATATATTCACAAATGTTCAATTAATGTAAGACATAATCTAATACAATTTAAAATTGTACATAGATTATATTATTCAAAAACAAGATTGAACAAATTTTATCCAAATATATCCGCCACTTGTGATAAATGTCTAGCCCAAAAGGCAACTATAACACACTCCTTAGTTTCCTGCATAAAACTTTATAGATTTTGGAATGATATTTTTGAAATACTTACAAAATTATTCAAGACAAGAATGGAACCTAATACTGAAATGATTATATTTGGTGTAATGGAAGATGGGAATAAATTGAACGCATCTCAAAATCTATTCCTTAATTATGGTTTAATAATAGCAAAAAAATTAATACTTAAATTTTGGAAGGGTACATCAATACCAACGCTTAAAATGTGGATTGCAAGTATGTTGGACACCGCTCATCTTGAGGAAATGCGATTCCTCCTAATGGATAAATCAGACCAATTCATAACGAGTTGGTCTCCATTCGTCGTTTTTTTGGAATCATATGGTGTAACACAATTGTAAAAAATAACTGTTTCAGGACTGGACGAGGGTTGGTCAAGACTATAAATAATGATCTCCTTTTCTTTTCACTATTTTCTCTCTCAACTTTCTTCATTTACTCGTTTTCTTTCTTCACACACTATATATTTCACATTTTTCTATCCTTTACTATCTAACCTCTTTTTCTTATTCTCATCTTTTTTCAATGTAACAAAAAAAAAGAAGTTGTACATAAAATGTATTATGAAAATATATATTAGGCACTTTGGTGCCATATGACTGTGCTTACTTCTAATAAAATAAAATATTAAAAAAAAAATAAAAAATTATGAGAGAACTTGCATAAAACTGAGTTAGACTTCTGTAACCAGGTGACCACCCTGTATTTGATTTTGCTTCCCAGGGTGGAATCTTTCAGGTTCCTACCTGTTTTCTGAAAAACATTTCTTTTTTGTCATTATCGTGAGCCCAGGGCAGCAGTCCAATGCTGTTAAGATGCTGAAAGTTCAGCGCTATTGAACACTTTTAGTAAAACCGAATATGGAATAGATTTATTGATGTGTGACGACGACTAGATTTATGTAACAATAGCTTTTTTTTCATTATGTGGAATGGTTAGCCTTTAATGCTCTGGGGATGAGTTTATCAAAACGGGACCTAAATGACCTTAAAACTCAAAGGTAGGCGCAGTTGTATTCATATACATTTGGAGTTCTTTTTTAAAAAATTATTATTTTTCTTTTTTCATTTAATTAAAAAAAAAATATTATTAAATAATATTGCTATTTTTTTAAAATAAAAAAAGAACATTTTTTAAAAGAAATTAAAACATTTTTTTTTTCATTTAAAATCTTTTTTAGAGTTCTTGAAAATGCTGCTTGTACAAGGGATAGGAATGAAAATATAATTAGTTTCTCAACCAACAAGCAGCAAGCTTCCCAAATGTTAGCTGTGAGTTAAATACATGGGGCTCACAGGATGATTAATTGTGATATAATAATCCAGGACAATGCTAAGGGATTGCTCCCTGCTGCATTCTCTGTCCTGCAATTTCCTGCTCCTTGTCCTTCCATCCCCCACAAACTTTGATCTCCTTGTTTGCTGTGGATGGGCCGCAGCAGTGAATCCTGAGCTGCCTTGTTCCACAGGCTTTCTTTCCCAACATCTGCCCGGCCTCTCTCTCCCTCTCTGATCACCTCTCCAGCAGCACACGCTGTAGAAAGATTTGGTGATACTTTCAGGAGCCCAGCACTCTATGTGTTATCCGGCCACTGCTCCCTGCTTGCCTGCCTGTACATGTCTGAGCTCTCCTCTGTTAGTGCTGATGGCTAACATCCTAATGGGCCTGTCCCACTTAGGATGTTTTCAGGCGACTGCCAGCGACTGTCAAGTTGTCGGCAGTCTCCTGAAAAACCGGCAACTGGAACGGCGACTGTCAGAGTGGAACACACACACACTCACAGCGCTTCCTTCACCAGCCCGTTATGCAGGCGGGGGACAGGGCAAGCGGGGGGAGCGCTGTCTGAGTGAAATTCACACGGTGCAAAGCCAATGTGATACAGACACACACCGCGATGAACAGGAAGGTTGGCGCTGTGATTACGATGGCTAGTGCACGGTAAGTGCTTTAAAAGAGGGGGGAGAGGGGGGAGAAGGAGGGAGAAGGAGGGAGAAGGAAATTGAGCCAACTTTTAAGAAGCCAGAGATGAAGCTCGGTGGACATTATTTTACCGGTCGATTATCCTTGGTTCTGAAAACTACTGCTTACATTTTTTTTTTCCCAATGAGCCAATTAAAGTCACTGGTCAGCACCGGCTACAACCTACGAGAACCTTCGACCCACTATGACCTCCTGGCAACCCACTAGGAACTCCCGGCTACCCACCTACGGCACGAGAATTCTCGCTACTCTCCACGGTGGCTTCATTCTGGTCACCGCTAATTTTTCAACATGTTGAAAAATTTGTGGTGACCATAATGAGGGCACGACTAGTTCCCAGAATGCAGGAACTCCTCACGACCATGAAGGCGACTCCCCGGCAACCACCCGCGAACATGTGGCAACCGTGCGGCGACTGCATTGTCTCCTGCAGTCGCCTAAAAAGTCACCTAAGTGGGACAGCCCCATAAGGCACCATTCCAAGGAGAGCAGAGATTTTCCCTGGAGATTCAGTTGGCTGTTTGACTGCTGCTTGTGAAATCTTCTTGGGTAGAGGGCACTTCTGAGGATGGGTCTCGACTCAAATTATATCACATTCCTTCTCTCCAGAGATGCCGCCTGTCCCGTTGAGTTACTCCACCTTTTTGTGTCTATCTTCAGTTTAAACCAATATCTGTAGTTCTTTCCTACGCATTTCTGAAGCTGGTAGTGCGATTCCACATAAGATGTCTTTACATGTAAAACAGCAGGTTCATAATGAACAAATGTTGGGTTTGACGTGAAACCTACTAAGGCAGATGAAAAATGAAAGGGTTTTAAATGGGACCCTGACGTGGCACTTGGCTTAGTTTAGTTTATCGTCACGTGCCCAAAGGTACAGTGAAAAGCTTCTGTTGTGTGCTATCCACTCAGTGCTGAGTAACTCTACACTCTGTGCTCTTTTATGCATTAACCAGCATCCGCAGCTCTTTGTTTCCACTTCTTTAATCAGCTGTATGACATTTAGTCATTTTAGCTACTCATTGAAAACAGGTTGCAAAGCCTGTTAGATGGACACAATGTGTAGGAAGGAATTGCAGATGCTGGTTTACACTGAAGATAGACACAAAATGCTGGAGTAACTTTGCGGGACAGGCAGCATTTCTGGATAGAACGAATGGGTGATGTTTCGAGTCGAGACCCTTCTTCGAACTGAAAGTAGGGTGTTGCATTGCTCTTGTTGGAGAGAGGAGGAGAACTTCTTCAAAGTGGGCATACCTTGAGGAGATTTCGCAGTGGAATCGAAAGCCTGTTGATCACCACCACAGACTGAGGTAATCGCCATTGTGTTTGGTGTGCAGAATAGGAAAATTGGGAATGTTCAAATGAAGGGTTTTGATAGATGGGCCTCAGTGGAAAACTGATGCAGAAGGAATATCTTCAGTGTATTATGGGCCAACGTCTGTTCACTGCAACGAAAAAAACACTTAGCAGAAAGTTACATTTATTCATGCATTCCAGCCACAAGACCCAGGATGACATTTGGTGCTATGATCCTAACATCTCACGAAAGCAGATGACTTTTAAATTTCTGCCAATTGAGGATGTGAGGGACTAGATTTTACCTCGGGATTTCCTGGTGGGATGTTGGTCAGTGGGAGATGATGGCCCCTGTGGAATGAAGTGCCCCGGTAGGCCCGACTCGCCCCACAGGCCCTCAGGGGACTGCGGAGCAGCCGGGCGGTGAGGTCTCTCTGGGCTGAAGGAGCCTCAGCAGTGGCGGCGATGGGAGCCTCGGTTGCGGCAACGAGGCCTCGTGGTCGATGAGCGTGAGGGGGAGGGGAAGACAATGGGGACCTGACGTGGGGGGACCTCCGTGACGGATGGTGGGAGAACAAAGAGGACGCGGTGTGGGGGGGGGGGGGGCGTACTAGTTTAGAATCCTCTGCCCAGGGGATAAGTATGTGTTCGTTTGGTTGTTCATTTATTCCGGTGAAGGCAATATGCCCACGGCAGCCAGACAACATTTGCTTGTCTTTTTCTTTTTGTTTTCACTTTTAATTTCAAGTGTTTATGTCCCTTGTGTGTGTGACTGTCGGCAGACCAATTTCCCTCCGGGAATGAATAAAGTTTTATCATATCGTTTCGTATCGGAAGCAGTCACTACGGCACGTGGGAAAATCTAGACTTCTGAGTCTTCTCTCCAGAATTGTCCAGAAGAGCGACACAGTGCTGTAGCGGTAGAATTGTTGCCTTAAAACGCCAGCAGCACCAGAGACCCAGGTTTGATCCAGACTACGGGTGCTGTCTGTGCGGAGTTTGTACGTTCTCCCCGTGACCACGTGGGTGTTCACCTAGATCTTCGGTTTTCTCCCGCTCTCCAAAGACGTACCGGTAACTAGGTTAATTGGCTTGATATAAATGTAAAATTGTTCCTAGCTTGTGTAGAACAGCGTTAATGTGTGCGGGAATTGCCGGTTTGCGCCGACTTGGTGGGCCAACGGGCCTGTTTCCACGCTGTATCTCTAAACTAAACTTAACTAAACTAAACTAAACTCTGCTCTGTCAAGCTAACAAACCCTCTTCATGTCCGAGCCTCAGGGTCCTATTGCTTTTGCTTTGTTGCTATTTTTGGCCATTTCCTACTTTATCTTTTTTTACTGCTGTTATTTGTACGTATGCCTAAAGAAAAAAAAGATCTCTATGTTCATATGGGGACACTTGAGACTCTAGGTCCTGTAGTTTGGGGCAACAAACTAAAGGGCCTGTCCCACTTTTACAGCGATTTTTTTCTCAGCGACTGCCGGCGTCATATTAGTATCACCAAAAGGTTTTGTACATTTCAAAATCCAACTGCGACAAAAAAATGTTGCGACACTTGAAAAAAACACAGCGGCTCATACGTGATCACGCCGCCTCACCGCCGCATCATTCCGCATATTTTTCGGGGCCAGATACGTTATTCGATGATGCCGGCAGTCGCCGAAAAAGTCACCAGGTAGGGCAGGCCCTTAACTGCTGGAGGAACTCAGTGGCTTGAGCAGATTGCTACCCCCTCTTCCTGCTGAGTTCTTCCAGCAGATTGCTTGTTGCTACATTTGCTACATTTGCTCCGCTTTGGTACATTTGCTATATTTCCTCTGCTCCTCGCTGGCTTTCATCCCCCCCATTTTTGAGCCAAAGTCAATTTTATAGATAGAAAATGGCTTTTCACTCAAAGGGTGGTGGGTGCATGGAACAAGCTGCCAGAGGAGGTAGTTCAGGCTGGGACTATCCCAACATTTAAGAAACAGTTAGACAGGTACATGGATAGGACAGGTTTGGAGGGATATGGACTAACACGGGCAGGTGGGACGAGTGTAACTGGGACATGTTAGCCGGTGTGGACAAGTTAGGCTGAAGGGCCTGTTTCAGCACTGTATTGTAAATTCCGGTTCTAGACTTACCCTCTCAGTCTGGTTTAGTCAAACACTAAGTCAAATTCTGGTTCCAAAACCTTACTTTATTGAAGAACAAACTGCAGGGACGGTTGTTGATCCACGCACGCAAGACAACAATATCTTGTGCAAACAGAACAGAAGTCACATTCACCCGACACACCCCAAATAATTACACACCCTCTTATACCCTTCCAAACTAAGGGCGTGACATTACTTGGGGGGAGGCAACCCCTACAAATCAATCACACATATCACTCACATTATACAGTTATTGACAGTTCCCCAACCCAATAACATGCTATCAAATACATTGTATCTGGAAGAAGCTTCCAGAAGGAAGCCAACATATGAATATTGCAACATTTATCCTGGAATTCAAATAGTTCCTCCAAGGCTTAACATTTCAACCAATCAACAAACAGCGGAGTAACTGTCTCGCAACATTATTTACAATATGTACACTTAGGTTGCATTAATCCAGTCAGCTTCATGCATTTTACACTTCCTTGGAAGTTCTCTGCAGAAATCACATTCTTTCTGTCAGTTGAATATGCAACACTGATCTGGGCCCTAGACTTACTGGCACCATTCAGAAGCTTGTCTTATTTCTGCAGAGCACATCAGATTTGACCAAAAAGGCCTAACAATACATGAGTCCTTACTAAATTTTGGTGCTATGACTGCTCTGTATTAGCCAGGATTTACATTATCACTCTATGATTCTATGACAGGGTGTGGATTGACACATTCACTCCCTTTGATATTTTTGGTTATCCGAGCTTGTGACGGTGATTGTTGGATCAAGTGGTGGAATGCCTTCATCCATGTGTCGGAAGGAACTGTAGATGCTGGTTTCAACTGAAGATAGACACAAAAAGCTGGAGTAACTAAGCAGGTCAGGCAACATCTCTGGAGAAAAGGGATAGGTAACGTTTCGGGTCGAGACCTTTCTTCAGCATGAGAGTTAGGGGAAAGGGAAACAAGAGATATAGACGATGATGTAGAGAGATATAAAACAAATGAATAAAAGATATGCAAAAAAGTAATGATGATAAAGGTTAGCTGTGGACTAGGTGAGAACGAGTTACAATGAGTCTCAACAAGACGACTGAAGCTAGTAGATGACTTGGGTGGGGGAAGTGACGGAGCGAGAGGCGATGCAAGGGTTATTTGAAGTTAGATAAATCAATAGTCCTACTGCTGGGTTGTATGCTTCCCAAGGGATTCTCCTGCAGGAGATCATCCATGAGAACATCCATCCAACATCCATGTTCTCCTGCTATTGAACCACTGCCTGGCCAAGCTGGACTTCCTGGCCAACCGCAAAGAGAATTGCTTGGGGATGGAACTATGGTGAGGGGTGGGTGAGTGAGAGAGGTGTCAGAGGGTGTTGGGGGTTATGGGGAGAAGGCAGGAGAATGGGGTTAGGAGGGAGAGATGGATCAGCTACGATTGAACGGCAGAATAGACTTGATGGGCCGTATGTCCTGTCACTTATGTCCTACTCCTATCACTTATGATCTTATGATGCGTGTTCATGCCATCTGTGGCTCACAAATGAAAAGAGTTTTTGGGAAGTGGTGGGGGGAATTGGAATGTGAGCATGTTTTAGAGCATTAAGGGCCTTAGGCAATGTTTTAGGCGATGCCGGTTGTCGCCTGTATGATCGCGAACAGTCTCCTCAGTCGCCCAATGAATCTTAGCGTTTTTCTGGTCACCGCTGGATTTTGACACGTTCAAAACTTTTCGGCGACTGTTGGTTTGACGTAGTTTGTCTTCTCCTGATGTAGGTGCTGTCGTAGGTTGTCGCCAGGATGACGTAGGTTTCGCCAGGTCAACCTACGTCATCTGGTGACAGGTACCAGCAACTGAATTGTCTTCAGTTGTCTTCAGTTGTTGCCGACAGGGTCGTAGCCCGTCCTAGCTTGTCACGGGTGGACGTAGGTTGACTTTGGTTGACGTAGATGGTCGCCTAAGTGGTCATAGGTTGTCGTAGGTGTGGTCATAGGTGGACGTCCTAATGGTTCGCCGGTTGTCGGTAGCTTGCCGTAGCTTGACGTCAACTAGGTGGTAGGTTGTTGTAGATATTGTCGTAGACATTGTCGTAGGGGGGTCTAGTCGCCGGTTTTTCAGCGACGTGCTATGACTATGACAGTCGCTGACAGTCACCTAAAAAATTACCTAAGTGGGACAGGCCCTTAAGGTACATTTCAACAGTCTTGCTGTGGCTGCTATTGCCAGAATGTAATCGCTACTCCAGCAATGGTCAGCATCTGCACTGCAGTGGGTGAGATGCCACATGTCTCCTGCTGACTTGCTGTAGTTGGCACTGAATGAGTGTCCCTATCCCCTGCATGAAATTGGGGATGAATATCTCACAACATCTCTGGGTGGTGAACCCATCATGCTTAAATCAATAATTAAATCAACCACCCACTCCCCTGACATTAGTCAGAAGAAGGGTCTCGATCCGAAACATCGCCCATTCTTCCTCTCCAGAGATGCTGCCTTTCCCGCTGAGTTGCTCCACCATTGGTGCAACAGGTTGGTGCAAATCCCACAACCTCATTCTTAACGTGGGAAAAACTAAGGAGATGGTGGTTGACTTCAGGAGGGCGGGGAAACATCACCATACACCTCTGCACATCGACGGAGCTGATGTGGAAAGGGTCAGCAGCATAAAGTTCTTAGGACTACATCTGTCTGATGACCTGACGTCCACGGCCAACACCACAGCTCTGGTCAAGAGAGCCCAGCAGCGACTTCACCCTCTCCGAAGACTATGTAAAGCAGGCCTCCCCACCACACACCTACGGACTTTTTATAGGGGGACTGTCGAGAGCACACTGACATACGGCATCACTTCCTGGTTCGGGAGCTGCAAGGCGTACGAACGGCACCAACTGGACAGGATAGTGAAGACCGCAAGCAGGATTATTGGTGCTCCACTCCCCTTCCTGCTGGACATATACAAGAAGAGATGTATCAACAGAGCCATCTCCATCATCAAAGACCCTTACCACCCATCGCATGACATTTTCTCCATCCTCCCATCTGGGAAGAGGTACAGGAGCATTAGCTGCAAAACCAGCAGGATGCTCCTCAGCTTCTTCCCACAGGCTATAAGACTGTTAAATGGACTTTGCCCCCTGCCAAGTATCGCGCACAAACCCACACACTGCAGCAGAGCCACTGTTGTGCCGCTGCCGGTCGGAACGGCTGTTGAATGTTTAGTAGAGTGTTAAATTTGTTCATGACATGTATTTTTTAATTTTAATTCCTATTTATTTTTTAATGCAAACTGAATGGACACTGGTTGAGCAACGTTTTTTTGTTTCCTCTGAGTATGCGAATACTCAGGAAATGACAATAAAGATTTACAATTACAATTACAATTTTGTGTCTACCTATGCTCAAATCAATGGCAATGTATGGAAATAAGAGATGTGGGTGTGGATTTTCATAGCTTGATAGGTACTGTGTGTTACGTGGTTTGGATTGTGATCGTTAATGGCCTGTCCCACTGTACGACGTAATTCAAGAGCTCTCCCGAGTTTAAAAAAAAATCATACTCGTGGTCAGCACGTAGAATGTACGTCGCGGGTACGTCGGAGCTTAGAACATCCATTAGCGGCTCGTAACGCTAACGGCAGGTACTCGGGAAACGCGATAAGCTCGTGAAGATTCGTGAAGATTTTTCAAACATGTTGAAAAATGTCCACGAGAATACTTACAAGCGGCTAATACCATAATTCTCCGAGTTCGAATCAGGGGAAATTCGGAAGAACTCTTGAATTGGCTTGTACAGTGGGACAGGCCCTTTAGTTGGGAGTGCTGATTGATATTGCGTGATGGGAGTGTGGTACAACATGACTGAGGCTGTTGTTCCAGGGGGTGAGAACAGCATTTAAAGATGTATTCAATGGTCTGGATCATGTAGTTCTTGTGGCTGTGCATTCCCCTTTCATGGCCCATCATTCATAGAAACATAGAAACATAAACATAGAAATTAGGTGCAGGAGTAGGCCATTCGGCCCTTCGAGCCTGCACCGCCATTCAATATGATCATGGCTGATCATCCAACTCAGTATCCCGTACCTGCCTTCTCTCCATACCCCCTGATCCCCTTAGCCACAAGGGCCACATCTAACTCCTTCTTAAATATAGCCAATGAACTGGCCTCAACTACCCTCTGTGGCAGAGAGTTCCAGAGATTCACCATTCTCTGTGTGAAAAAGTTCTTCTCATCTCGGTTTTAAAGGATTTTCCCCTTATCCTTAAGCTGTGACCCCTTGTCCTGGACTTCCCTAACATCGGGAACAATCTTCCTGCATCTAGCCTGTCCAACCCCTTAAGAATTTTGTAAGTTTCTATAAGATCCCCTCTCAATCTCCTAAATTCTAGAGAGTATAAACCAAGTCTATCCAGTCTTTCTTCATAAGACAGTCCTGACATCCCAGGAATCAGTCTGGTGAACCGTCTCTGCACTCCCTCCATGGCAATAATGTCCTTCCTCAGATTTGGAGACCAAAACTGTATGCAATACTCCAGGTGTGGTCTCACCAAGACCCCATACAACTGCAGTAGAACCTCCCTGCTCATATACTCAAATCCTTTTGCAATGAAAGCTAACATACCATTCGCTGCAGTGATGTCAGCAAATCTCTCCTCTCTTGTTGTTTTTACATATTGTTGGTGGGATGAGTTCCTGTGGGTGGAAGCCCACTCCCCTCCACCTCCACCCCAGAAATGCTACTTGACAATACACTCACATCCATATTCAGTAAACTGCTAAGGCCTATAGAATGATTCCCACCACCAATTCGAGCTTCTTCAGAGGCTGTAAATTAAGGTTGACTTAAATCACCATTAGCTGGATGAATTGGATCAGCAAAGGATGAAACTTGGCCCCCGGGTGATGGGTTAGGACCGGCATAGAACACAAAGTAACTCAATGGGTCGGACGGGATCTCTGGAGGACGTATTTACGATACGATACAATATAATCCAATAGAACATTATTGATCCCAGGAGGGACATTGGTCTGCCAACAGTCATGAAACACACCAAGATACATGAAACATGAAATTAAGGTGACGAGTTGAAAGTCCAGGATTGGGGATGTGCAAAGATTGGGGATGGGGGGGAACAGGGGAGGGAAGGAGAGTTATGCCAGAGATAGTTTTTAATATTGTGATATAAACTAATGGGCCTGTCCCACTTAGGCGATTTTCTGGGCGACTACAGGCGACTGCCAGAGACTAGTTTTAATGGAATTCACCTACAGCACCTGGCGACTACCTACCACAGCACCTCCGTCAACTTACGGCAACCTATGACAGCAAAAATTGTCGCCACTGTCGGCGAAAATTTTTGAACGTGTTGAAAATTTTGCTGCTGACGCCTGTAGTCGCCCAGAAAATCACCTAAGTGGGACTGGCCCGTTAGGCTACCCGCACGACAGGAGGATCTCCTGTGGTGTTCTGTGCTGCATCTTTGTGGAACCAGTCTGTTGCTGCAGGTGCTACTCAAGTTGACCAGTGTGTCAGAAGATGGACCGGTCATGACCAGTGTGTCAATATAGGCAGTGCTTCAGGTCAGGTCCTTCTTCAGAGCAGCCACTGGAATCACGGCAGTGAGCAGGCAGTGTGAGTTGCATGAGTGTTTTGGTGCTGTGTTGAACAGGCATGGGTTAATTGCACAAGAACATCACAGCACATGCTTTCAGATTTTGACCAACTTGGCTCCTAGAATGCACTAGCTGGCAGCTCAGGCAGGATGAATGGATTGCTATATCACCTGGGGCACTCTAAGGGTTAATTACTTATGCCGGATGGTGGAAGCAATTTTTATTAAGAGGATGAATTAACTAATTTAAAAATAGATCTAAGGATTAGATATTGGAGGCACATTAAATATAAATTCCATAGAACTCTAATTTTGCTTTAATTATTTTTTTGCAGGAGATTGATAAAATACAGCCATGTCTGAAAATATCTAAGTGAAGGACTAATTGGGACTAATACTGTTACAGACAGTGGCGGCATGGAGGCGTAGCGTTGAGCTACCGATTTACAGCACCAGAGATGTGGGTTCGATCCTGGCTGCGGGTGCTGTCTGTACGGAGTTTGTACGTTCTCCCCATGACCTGGATGGGTTTTCTCCGAGATCATCGGTTGCCCCCCCCCACACTTCAAAGATGCTAATTGGCTTGGTTATAAACGGTAAGTTGTCCCCAATGTGTTTAGGGTAGCGTTAATGTGCAGGGATCGCTGGTCGGTGTGGACTCGGAGGGCCGAAGGGCCTGTTTCCGCGCTGTGATCTGAATTAAACATCGACGAGAAAGACCACATTCAAAGAGAAACATTTTCAAATCTTAAATAATTCTGAGCTGTAAAATTATTCTCCACAATTTTGCAATATAATAAATTTGGACCCTGAAATTTTGGATTGAGTAAGGAGTTGCAAACGGGGAATGAAGTAAAACGAGGGAAACGGGCTCTAAATGGTGAGAGATTACTGTGCTCTGGGATGCTGAGGGACCCAGTGAGTTTGTACTAGATTACTAGTATTCAAGTAATTATGAAAAGTCAGAGAGCCATACGTCATGGAAACAGGCCCTTCAGCCGAATATGCCAACATCGACCAAAGTCCCCCATCTAAGGTAGTCCCATTTTCCCATTATCAGAATGTCCCATTATCAGAATGTTATTGTTTAATACAAGGGGTTTGAATACAAAAGAAGGGAGTTTATGTTTCAGTTACATTCAGCATTGGTGTGACCATACCTGGAGTACTTTGTACAGTATTGGTCTTCTTATTTAGGAAGCATGTTTACAGAAGGTTTATTGTACAGCAATGGAAGCAGTTCAGAGAAGGTTTACGGATAATTGCAAAGGTTACCGTATGAGGAAAGGTTGGACAGACCAGGCTTCTAACCACCAGGTTATAGACAAGTTAGAGGGGATTCATTGAATATATAAGATTCTGATGAGTGTTGAGAGGATTGTTATAGAGAACATCCCTAGGGCGGCACAATGGCGCAGTGGTAGAGTTGCCAGAGAAACGGGTTCGATCCTGACTACGGGTGCTGTCTGTACGCAGTTTGTATGTTCTCCCCATGACCTGCGTGCGTTTTCTCCAAGATCTTCGGTTTCGTCCCACACGCTAGAAACGTACAGGTTTGTAGGTTAATTGGCTTGGTATAAGTGTATAAATGTAAAATTGTCCCTAGAGTGTAGAGTTAGTGTGCGTGGATCACTGGTCATTGCGGACTTGGTGGGCTGAAGTGCCTGTTTCTGCACTGAATCTCCAAACTAAACTGAACTAAGACATGTGAACTTTTGTGGGAGATTGGAGAATGAGGAGTTTCCATAAAAAATAAAGGTCACCAATTCAATATACAAATGAGGTGATTTTTATTTCTCTCAAAGGAACATGAATTCTTGGAAGATAGATACCAAATGCTGGGGTAACTCAGCAGGACAGGCAGCATCTCTGGATCCTGCATTTTGGTACTCCAGCATTTAGTGTTACTCCAGCATTTTGTGTTACTCCAGTATTTTGTGTTACTCCAGCAATTCTTGTTACTCCAGCATTGTATGCCTATCTTCGGTGTAAACCAGCATCTGCAATTCCTTCCTACCAATGATTTTTTTGGAATTCTCTTCCTCAAAGGACAATGGGAGCAATATATTTGAATATTTTAATGCAGAGCTAGATGTAAGTTTGATAAATAAAAGTGACACGCGACACGCCCACCAGCGTGACGTATCCCTTGCGCACGCTGACGTACCGATGGCGTATGCTGACCTACTGACGGCGTACGTGTAGCGCGTGGTCACGCATGGTAACGCACGGTGACGCACGAACATTGCCTATGCTAACTTATTATGCATCACCATGCGTTAACGTCCATAATGCCGTCGGCGCATCATTTGTGTGTCATTTGAGCGCCGCACCACGTGACCACCCGGGTATAAAGCACGCGTAGTTTAGAACATTTTTCACTGGGAAAATCCTTGCCACGGAGATCAGACTAAGTACGAACGACATCGCAAATGGCTCCCAAACGAAGCAGGGTCCTCAAGAACACACTGCGTGCGACTGCCGTACTGCCAGGCGATTTTTGCGGGACAGTTGCGCGTCAGTCACTACTGGCCTGTCGCGTAAATGACGCGCAAATGACGCCCAAGTGGGACAAGCCGTTAAGGAAGTAAAATGTTACTACACATGGGTGGGAGGGGGGGCGGAAGGAAGAATGCAGAATTGAGGATGAACAGTTCAGGCATGATCTTATTTAATGGTGGAGTATGCTCACAGGGCTGAGTGGCCTGTTCTCATGTATCTGTGTGTTAATGTGAACTACTGCTCTCTGTAGTGAAAGTACTTGACCTATGCCGTCTATCACAGTAATTGAGGTCCCTTGTTCAGAACTATCTCCAGACTATATGCTCTTGATTGATTGAATGTCAATGTAAGTGCAAGTGTATTTTTGGGGATAATAAATTATCAGAATATTAAAATGTGCGGGAATTCATACATGATGATAAGCATAATCTATTAAATGTTTGCATGCAGCAACAAGAACAATTTGGCAGGCTGTGTGTCTGGGGGTGCGTTCTCAGTGAGAAACTGAGTGTCATATGCTGAGAGAATGGAGCGGCTGGGCTTGTACACGCTGGAGTTTAGGATGAGAGGGGATCTTATTGAAACATATAAGATTGTTAAGGGTTTGGACACACTGGAGGCAGGAAACATGTTCCTGATGTTGGGAGAGTCCAGAACCAGGGGCCACAGTTTAAGAATAAGGAGTAAGCCATTTAGAACGGAGATGAGGAAACACTTTTTCTCACAGAGAGTTGTGAGTCCGTGGAATTCTCTGCCTCAGAGGGCGGTGGAGGCCGGTTCTCTGGATGCTTTCAAGAGAGAGCTGGATAGGGCTCCTAAAGATAGCGGAGTCACGGGATATGGGGAGAAGGCAGGAACGGGGTACTGATTGGGAATGATCAGCCATGATCACATTGAATGGAGGTGCTATCTCGAAGGGTCGAATGACCTACTCCTGCACCTATTGTTTATTGTCTAAACTATCGCTGTGACCAACAATCTCTCCTGGGGCTGGCATCTGACAACCTCGACGAGGGAGTAGGTCTGTCCCATTATTATTTCAGTGAACCTTTACCATGTGTACAGTTGACAATTCATAAGATCTTAAGATCATGAGATCATAAGTGATAGGAGAAGAATTAGGCCATTCGGCCCATCACGTCTACACCGCCATTCAATCATGGCTGATCTATCTCTCCCTCCAAACTCCATTCTCCCCATAACCCCAGACACCATGTCCATTTTTCAACTGCACATTCTCCATGTGACCATGTGTGTTTCCTCCGGGTGCTCCAGTTTCCTCCCACATCCCAAAGATGTGCGGGGTTGTAGGTTCATTGGCTTCTGTAAATTGCCCCTATTGTGTGCAGAGACTGAATGAGAAAATGGAATAACTTTGAACTAATGTGAATAGGTGATCGATGGTCAGCATAGACTTGGTGGGCCAAAGGGCTTGTTTCCATGATATATTTCTAAATTTGGCGTAGTTGCTATTACTTTAAGAAGCTGTGTCAAATTAGCAAAGTTGTATGTACTGTGCTTTAGTTCAATTTAGAGAGTCAGCTCCCTAATAATGTTCCCTTAAAGGGCCTGTCCCACTTACGCAACATGTTGAAAATCCAGCGGCGACCAGGACATGGTTCGACTCTTTGGGCGAATGCTCACGACCATACAGGCTTCACCTCGCGACATGTTGCCAGGATACCACCTGTATGGTCGTGAGTAGTCTCCTCAGTCGCCCAAAGAGTCCTAACGTATTTCTGGTCACCGCTGAATTTTCAACATGTTGAAAATTTTCGCCGACCTGCAACGACCCATGACGGGTGCCAGCGGTCGCCGAAAAAGTCGCGTAAGTGGGACAGGCCCTTAATGCTCTTAAGTCCAAATGCGCGTGCCCACAGTACACTTATAATAAGGATTCAATACATTACAAAATTGAACAGAACTAAGGAGTTTTTCTTGAGGCACTGGAGTCTATAAAAATACTGCACAATCGAACTATCTTTTTGGAAACGGTTTGGAAATTATCTATAAATGCCGTCTAAAAGAATGCTTTATGCGGTCTCTTGAAAGGAGGCTGCCATAAAGATGTAATGTGAACTTAAAGATTAAGATTGATAAAGGACTATGACAATTGACGACCACTGTGTGAACTCTTCTGGAAGCAAAATACAATTGAGGAAATATGTCAAAACATCCCGATAGAGAAAGACAAAATTAGTTATTTATATGTTGCGGCATCTGGGAAGAGGACTGCTGAATAATTGGAATATTTGTAATTGATTGAAGAACTCTCAACATCATATTATGAGGGTGGGGTGGGAGTTGACTTTTATGATAATGTAATTCACAATATAAAATAACCTTGTTTTAGGAGTTTAGTATCAGCACATCAGCACCACATCAAAGCCATGACTGTGCGCAGTGTGAGCTTTCGGACAGCACGTTATATTTGTACAGTGTTGAATGCTTGTGGTTAGCAACTGAGTGGGTGCCAGCATTTGGTAAGCCATAATATTTGTCAGTTTTAACCTCACAATTATCCAGCTACCAAGCAATTTTTTTTTCTCTGGGCTTTCGATACGGCACGTTAAGTAAAGGCTAGATATATTATTCATGTTAATGTTCTGGTGGTTCACATAGGACCATTGCTGATACATGACTGAAAGTACTTCACTGAATTTAGTAGAAATATTAACCTAATTGGATCTGTGTAGGATGATTACATTTAGTATCTTACGGAGCCCTATATAGTGTACATATCAGTTAATAGCCCCCATAATAATTATTTCTGTATAAAGGGGATATTTGTTCTGATGTAAATTAATTTTCCACACATTTGGCCATGCTTGTTTAATGAGAGTGATTGGATATATGGAATTTAATTTGCTGGAAATGTTCTCCCTATATGCATCTGTCATAATTTTCATAAGCAGTAGGCAGTAACTATTGAAATTCTAGGCAATATAAAGATTTATTATGAATCTAATCATTTGTCATGTTTTCTTACTTCTCAATGCAGGCTGTTGACAATGGACTCCCCATTCCATATAACAATTACAACAACACAATAAAAGGCATCTCTGTTATTGTACACACCTTTTTTCACACCTTCCTTTCCGTGATACCTGGGATGATAGGACTAACTTGTTAGGAGAGTTCAGGGAGCAGAGGGATGTTGGGCCGACATTTACTGGAATACAGATGACTGGAGAGAAATCACCAAAACCCGAACCATCCTAACAGACTAGGTACAGGAAGGATGTTCATGGTGGGAGGAGAATCCAGGATCAGAGATCTTAGCCCGAAGAATCATGGTTGTCATAAATTCATAAGTGGTAGGAGCAGAATTAGGCCATTTGGCCCATCAAGTCTACCCTGCCATTCAATCATGGCTGATCTATCTCTCCCTCCTGACCCCATTCTCCTGCCTTCTCCCCATAACCCCAGACATCATGTCCATTTGCAACTGAGAATACGAGAGATTTCCTCTCCTAGAGAGCAGTAAGGACTTCGGAGACCAGGTCCTCAGATATATTCAAGAATGAGATGGATATGTTTCTCAATGTCAGAGGGAATTAAGGGATGTGGAAAGAAGGTGAGAACTGGGTTGTGAAGTGGATGATTGTGTTGTGTGGTGGAGGGACCAGCAGGCCTGGATTGCCCACTCCCACTCTGATTTTTCTAAGTTTCCAGGTTTCTAGTTGGACTTTATTTCTTCAATTGTGGATCTGGCCTGAGATCCTCTGTTTGGCCAATTCTCAATTGGGTCCACTGTCCAATATGAAGATACCTGAAGAAGGGTCTCGTCCCGAAACATCACCTGCCCCTTCTCTCCAGAGATGCTGCTTGGCCCGCTGAGTTACTCTAGCATTTTGTATCTATCTTTGGTTTAAACCAGCATCTGCAGTTCCTTCACACACGCTGTTCGGTTTTTGTTCCCCTACGCTGGGTAAAAGACTCTGTGAGTTCACCCTATCCATCCCCCCCATGATCTTCTACACCTTGACCAATATGGAACATGCTCATTGCATGGAGACACTTGAATAGTTTCAACAATTGCAATAAATTGAAGGACCCAATAGCATTTCCGAGTAAAAATGGACTAAGAATGCATAAATATTAAATGGTTTAAGAAGGAACTGCAGATGCTGTAAAATCGAAGGTAGACAAAAGTGCTGGAGAAACTCTGCAGCATCTATGGAGCAAAGGAAATGGGCAACGTTTTGGGCCGAACCCCTTCTTCAGACTGAAAAAGAAGGCTGCTCCTCGCTATTCCTATTCCTACAAATTTAAAAGATCTACATACCCTAGTGCCAAACCGTACCAACATAACATAATATCTGACACCAGTGAAAAGGAAGAAAAAAGTCTCAAGAGTTTAAAGAAATATAGACAGCCACTGGAGACCATTGAGGCAAGCTCCAAACTAAATGAATTAATGAAGAAAACCTGGGAATGAATACTCCTCTGTGGTTCAGGGACACCTACTTTGCGCCTAAATTTAGCTGTTAGGAATAAATTGACAAAGTTCAGAATTAGATCTCTAAAATTGTGTGGTGATGTATTGGAAGGACTTAGAAACTTGAGATTTGGAAATGGTTTATGAGATATGGTTTAGGAGTATTTGAATTTGAGAATTCACCTGGTAGTTTTGTTATTGTCTCACCCCCAGACTGACAGCCAGAGATGGGAAAGATTGGTAACAGTCATGAAGGGAAGAACAGAACTTGACAGAGGTCTAGTATTGTAGAACATGAATAAATGTCTAGAGAATGTGAGCGTAAAAAGAATAGGGAATGAGGAACTGCAAGGACAAAGCTTCCCTTCAAGAAGTCAAGGCTAACCGCCTAGAGAATAGTTACTGGAGAAGAAAGAGTTGACTGAATTAGAAAGTACCAGGGGAGTGGGTACTTGTTGTCAGAGTCGATGTATTCGACCGGTGGATCGAAATTTATCCAACCCTTGATAATAAAGCGGCTACTATCATCAAGGCGTAAAGAAAATTGTCCCTAGATTCGATTCTTAATTGGCTTGATTTAAAATAATGGTCCACAATATATGGAAATTAATTGATGAAATGAAACAGCTGGGAATTCCACAGCAATTGAATTAAATTGTGTTTATCGACCACAAGCTGTGGAAAAGGGTGAGACTTCTTCAGACTGATGTAGGGTGGGGCGGGGAGAAGAAAGGAAAAAGGAAGAGGAGGAGCACGAGGGCTGAGGGAGAGCTGAGAAGGGGAGGAGACAGCAAGGGCTACCGGAAATTGGTGAATTCAATGTTTATGCCACTAGGGTGCAGACTGCCCAAGCGAAATATGAGGTGCTGCTCCTCCAATTTCCGGTGGTGCTCACTCTGGCCATGGAGGAGGCCCAGGACAGAGAGGTCGGATTCGGAATGAGAGGGGGAGTTGAAGTGCTGAGCCACCGGGAGATCAGGTGGCTAATGGGGACCGAACGGAGGTGTTCGGCAAAACGATCGCCAAGCCTACGCTTGGTCTCACTGATGTAGATCAGCTGACATCTAGATCAGTGGATGCAATAGATGAGGTTGGAGGAGATGCAGGTGAACCTTTGTCGCACCTGGAATGATTGCTTGGGTCCTTGAATGGAGTCGAGGGGGGAGGTAAAGTGACAGGTGTAGAACCTCTTGCGATTGCAAGGGAAAGTGCCCGGGGAGGGGGTGGTACGGGAGGGAAGGGGAGAATTGACCAGGGAGTTACTTTGCGGAAGGCAGACGGGGGAGATGGGAAGATGTGGCGAGTGGTGGGGTCACGTTGGAGGTGGCGGAAATGACGGAGGATTATTTGTTGTATGTGACGGCTGGTGGGGTGAAAGGTGAGGACTAGGGGGACTCTGCCCTTGTTATGAGTGGGGGGATGGGGAGAGAGAGCAGTGTTACGGGGTATGGAAGAGACCCTGGTGAGAGCCTCATCTATAGTAGGGGAGGAGAACCCCCGTTCCCTGAAGAATTAGGACATCTCCGATGCCCTGGTGTGGAACACCTCATCCTGGGAGCAGATGCGGCGTAGGCGGAGGACTTGGGAGTAGCGGATGGAGTCCTTACAGGTAGCAGGGTGGGAAGACGTGTAGTCCAGGTAGCCATGGGAGTCAGTGGGTTTATAGTGGATGTCGGTCAAAAGTCTATCACCTACGATGGAGATAGTGAGGTCAAGAAATGGTAGGGAAGTGTCGGAAATGGTCCAGGTGTATTTGAGTGCCGGATGGAAGTTAGTGGTGAAGCGGATGAAGTCAGTCAGTTGTGTGTGGGTGCAGGAGGTAGCACCAAAGCAATCGTCGATGTAGCGGAGGTAGAAGTCGGGGATGGGGCCCTGTTACGCCTCGAACAAGGATTGTTCAATGTACCCTACAAAGAGGCAGGCGTAGCTGGGGCCCATGCGTGTGCCCATAGCTACACCTTGTAATTGGAGGAAATGGGAGGAGTCAAATGAAAAGTTATTGAGGGTAAGGACCAGCTCCGCAAGGCGGGGGAGAGTATCAGTGGATGGGTATAGGTTGCTCCTCTGGTCAAGGAAGAACCGGAGGGCTTTGAGACCATCCTGGTGGGGGATGGAGGTGTAGAGTGACTGGACGTCCATGGTGAAGATGAGGGTATGGGAGCCTAGAGAATGGAATGCGCGGAGACGACGAAGACTGTCTGAGGTTTCTTGAACATAGGTAGGGAGGGATTTAACCAGGATGGAGTCAATTAAATGGTTCCTGTTCAGGCAAACCTAGAGCACTACCTGACTCATACTTACTATAGATTTACTTCAGTTACAGTCTGGGCTACAGTGCTGAAACTCCAAAATATATTTCCTGAATAACAGTAGGTAAACTGCATGCATGTAATCCTACTTAAGGACTGCACTTGCTGTGTTTGTGAAGCATTGAATGCTTGTGGTTAGAAGTTGAGTGGGTGCGTAGTTAATCAGCAGGCAACTGGTTCTCATTAATGAGCTCTGGACCTCTCTGTTCCTATTTAGAAGAATTATAGATGTTCTGTTCTGCTTTCTACTCAGAGTAGAAGTTACTGGCATAGTTAGTGGGTTTGTACTGTTAGTAAATACAATGCAGACTAATTTCATTTGGCTTTTTAATATATGGCAGACATGAGACACATTCTTCAACTGAAGAACTGAGTTAATAGGCTCCAATCCTTGAATACCTGCACAACCCTTGTTTATTAGATGTTTGAATGTTTCTGGTACTTACTTGACGACAACATTTTGTTCCGTTATTCCACTCATGGTTCTTCTCCAGATGTGCCCATATCCTGTTACTTTTTATCTTTTTGTTCTCTTTGTGTCATTCATTTTCAGTTTTGAAGAGGGATTGCCATCGAAAATATTTGCAACTAATGCATGAGTGCAGGTGAATTAATATATTTTGAAGAAGGGTCTCGTCAAAAATGTCACCCATTCCTTTTCTCCAGAGATGTTGCCTGTCCTGCTGAGTTACTCCAGCGTTTTGTGTCTATTTTCAGTGTAAACCAGCATCTGCAGTTCCTTCCTACACATCTAAAAAGGTGGACCTCTGTTGGCCATCAAAGGCTATCAGAGGAACTTTATGGGCAGGAGTTGATCTGTCACCCTACTTCAATGGTTGAGGACCAGCTTCTAATTCAGATCTCCATTTCACCAATGGACAACCTGGTCAGGAAAAGCTACCCTTCCTCACATGCTTGCAGTGTGCATCTTACAAAGGTAGGTGGGAAATTAAGTGAAGAAAATCGCAAAGTGCTTTCGAAAAATAAATAACAACCAGTTCAAAGATTAGGCAAAATGTGACATGGCATATAAAGTGGAGTGTGCGAGGTTATCTGTGTTCGGAGGAAGAATCTTTTTTTTAAACGATTTGCAAGTTTTAAACGGTGGTGTTCAAAAAGATCTGGATGTCTTCAGATAAGGACGTTAGAACACAGGTAGAACAATTCATTTAGAAGGGCAATGTAACATTGGCCACTATTGCAAAGGGGATTAGTCACAAAGTGTGGCCACAACTACACAGGGTTTTGGTGATATCACACCTAAAATATTGCAGGAAATTATATTTTCCTGTTGAAAGGATATGTTTGTCCGAGAGGGAGTTCAACAAAGGGTGACTAGGTTGTTTCTGCAATGAGGGTCTTTCTTATGAGGGAAGATTGAGCAGAAAGGGTCTATTCTCTCTCAAGTTAGAACATATAACTTGTACAGAGTCAGCCTACAAAGTTTGTGCTGAATGCGATGCAATGTTAATCAAGTTTAGACAATTGATTTGTGATCTCATGAAAAAAATGACAATGCAGTTGTCCAAAAATGACTGTCTGCAGAAATTTGATTTCTACGATGTAGTCTTCATGACATCCCTGATTTACTGCTGAAGGTGTTTTCTGGAAATTTTACTTCGGAGTCACGTGAGGGACTCCATGAAGAGCCCGCTAGTCCACATGCGCATCGTTACGCTACACGCATTGCACGAGTCATTTCGAGGAGGAAGGACGTTCCTCCTAAACGGCTGGTGTATAAAACCAGCGAAGACAGGTAAGAGATCTACGTTTTGTCTTACCTCTAGGATGGACAGAAGACGGACGAAAGCTGCAAAAAAGCTGGCGGGGGAGAGCCGTGCAGGAACGGGCAGCCAGCGGCGGCAGACGGCAGGGCTGTCTCCATTGTCGGGAGCACTTGTGCCGGAGCTAGCCTCACCACCGGCGGGTGGAAAGGCTATACGGAAAACCGACAGAGCCGTTGTGTCGGACGACTCAGATTTCGAACAGCCCCACGCCACCTACGTTCAGGGGCCTGTGGGGCTGAAGGAATTGGAGGAGCAGCAAGCGACCAGTGACCGAGATCACTGGAACGCGTTTGAGCTGCGGGACCAGCGACTGTGAGCGGTCAGCACTCGAAAGCCCTGTACCGCGTTGGAGTGGCAGCTGGTCCAGGATAAGCCGCAAGAGCCAGGTGCCCGAGAGCACTGGACGAAAATGGAGCAGCTGCTGGAGGCAATAATCCAGAGGGGGTCTGGCTCTACTGGGCAGACATACAGCCCCTCTGCAGTACCTTATTCAGGGCTGTATTCGGGGTCTATTGCCTCTTGGCCATAGCAAGGCAGATTTGGACTGACCCTGAACAGGAATTAATGGAAAACTCAGTGCAAGGGGTGAGTGGCAACTTACTTGAAATGGTGGCTCAGTTCGCGAAACCAGAACTCACAGGGGATAATTTACCACCCAGGTTAGCAGCAAGTATTAATTACATGTCCCTGAACCAGCTACAGGGACAAGCCCTAATTGATACCATGGGGCGTCACTTGCAACCTGGAAACTGTAAATCCCTTAATGTCCCAACCGTGAATGCATGTATTTGGAAGCATGTAGGGGTGAGCATCAGGACAAGCGATGTCCTCCTGCAAAAAGTACTTAAAACCCTCACCGCAGGCATAACAGCATTCACACGAACCCTGGATGAGGAAGATATGAATCAGCACCAGAAAGATGCCCTGGCCCTCTTCTGCAATACACAATATGAACTAAACAATATCAGAAAGAAGAGCATACAGCCGGTACTAGACCCACAATTTGCAGGATTATGCAGAACGGAAACGACCACCGAAAAGACTTACCTGTTTGGAGGGGACCTACCAAAACAGGTAAAAGATTTGGACGAAGAATCCAAAGCCCTGGGACTCATAACAACAACCAAACGCCACCCCCAGAAATACCACCCCTATGCACTCATGGGTCGCAAGGACTACTCCGGGGAACAGTCGAGGGCAAGACCAATCCAACACCGGTCTTGTTTAGGACATGGCCCAGGCCGGCCCTCGTGGAAGATGCACCCATCTACAACACAAACCAAGACACCGGGGCCTAAACGTCCTCGGGGACAAGGGAAAAGATAAGACCACTGATAACCATAGAGGTAAGTAGGTCTGGTCCCTTACTTACAAACGAAAGCATGGGTGTTGGTGGCAGAGTACACCTTTTTCTCGTTGCATGGTATAAGTTAACATCAGATACTTATATCTTAAGCAGTATCCAGGGATACACGATAGAGTTCTTATAACCACGTAATCCTCCAGTCCAGCATGTACCGAACACAGTGTTCAGGCTTAAGGGCAAAGATAAAGCAAAAGCACATGCTGAACTGCAGAGACTCCATAAAATGGGGATAATTGAACAAACCCAACACGAACCTTTAGAATTCGTGTCCAACATTTTTATTAAACATAAGAAAGATGGTGGTTGCCGCATCATCATAGATTGGAGTAAGTTGAATGTTTTTGTAAAATATATTCACTTCAAAATGGAAACCTTTGCTACTGCTAAACTTTTAATCTCCAAAGGTTACTACATGGCAAGCATTGATTTAAAAGATGCTTACTATTCAGTACCCATAACAGGTGACCACAGACGTTATTTGAAATTTAATTGGATGGATCAACATTGGCAATACAGAGCATTACCAAATGGACTTACTTCTGCACCTAGGTTATTTACTAAAATATTAAAACTAGCCTTAGCTTTCCTACGGGAACATAAACACATTGTGATGGCTTATTTAGATGATATACTTATATTGGGCAAAAGTGTAAAACAAGCAGAATTAACGATAACAGCCACCATACAATTATTTGAAAGTCTAGGATTCATTATCCATCCAATTAAATCTAAATTGAAACCTTCAACAACAATGGATTTCTTGGGATTTACCATTAACTCAGTTCTTATGTCAGTGACTTTGCCACAAGACAAAGCAGTAGCCCTCGAGGAAGATTGCAGCAAAATCATTGACACAAGAAAACCATCTATTAGACAGCTGGCGAGAATGATTGGCAAGATAATAGCAGCTTTTCCAGCTGCACAATTCGGACCTTTATATTATCAGAATTTACAAAGGGCAAAAATAAGAGCTCTGAAATACAATGGAGGTCATTTTGATAGACCTATGGAACTACCAAAAGAAGCCATATTAGAACTACAATGGTGGAAAGAAAACATCAGGCATTGTTCCAATCCAATCATTATCAGCAATCCGTCTATCACACTACAAACGGATGCTAGTGCTCTCGGATGGGGTGCCACAGATTCCATCACCAGCTGTGGTGGGAGATGGAATGAACAAGAGTCATCATTACTACACACTTTGGGCATAAATTATTTAGAAATGTTGGGAGCTTTTCACGGCCTTAAGTCATATTGCTTAGGACTATCTCACCAGCATGTAAGATTACAAATTGATAACACCATTGTGGTAGCATACATCAACCACCTGGGTGGAAACAAATCGACATCATGTGACAATCTGGTAAACAAGATCTGGCAATGGTGTATCCGCAGAGGAATTTGGATATCAGCTACCTACTTACCAGGTAGACAAAACTTAGTGGCAGACACCAGGTCATGCAAATTTAATGAGAACATCGAATGGATGTTGGACAAAAAAGTATTTGCTGAAATTACAGCACGATACGGAACACCAGATGTCGATCTATTCGCATCCAGGCTTAACCACCAAGTGCCAAAATATGTATCATGGGAACCAGACCCTGGGGCAGCAGCTACAGATGCTTTTTCGCTGCATTGGGGGAAATTGTTCTTTTATGCATTCCCTCCCTTCTGCCTCATCAGTTGGGTACTAAGTAAGATAAGACAAGACTCTGCGTCTGGTATCTTAATAGTACCCGATTGGCCTACCGAACCATGGTTCCCAGTGGTACAGGAAATGATATTAGAACCTCACATCACCATTCAACACAGACCGGATTTACTGGTAAATCCAGCAACTAGGACAAGTCATCCTTGTCATCGTCACATTAACGTTTTGGTTTGTAGAGTCTGACAGCTCCTTTATTACACCTGGGCTTAACAACGAGAGCTATGAACATGATCGCTGGAGCCCAACGAGAGTCAACAAAAAAATCAATACCTAGTATATATCAGGAAATGGCACAGGTATTGCAACCAGAACAACATTATCCACAGACCTACGAACATTCAACCGGTATTGGAATTTCTGGTGAATTTACACCATGACGAACGACTTACGTACAGCGCCATCAACTGTGCCAGAAGTGCCCTGTCTACCTATCTCTGGAGAGAAACGGAACGACAGCCTGTGGGGTCACACCCGTTGGTAACCAAGCTCATGAGGGGCATATTCAATGCTAACCCTCCTAAGGCCAGATACTCCCATATATGGGACGTTGGCATCGTTCTGAATCTACTAAGGAACTGGACTCCAGCCACTAGCCTGTCATTACAGACTTTGACTTTAAAAACGGTCATGCTGATGGCTTTGGTCACAGCACAAAGGGCGAGCTCCCTACACAAATTGAGGCTGGATAACATGACCAGTTCGCAGGGAAATTTACATTTTTACATCCAAGAACTGGTAAAACAGAACAGACAGGGGTCGGCAGGCCTAAAAGTGATTTTCAATAACTACCCTGCAGATGAGCGACTGTGTGTGGTAACACATTTAAAATAATACATTAAACAAACCAAAACCATCAGAGGCACAGAAAAGGCACTGCTCATTAGCCACAGACAGCCTCATAAACGAATAACAAAACAGACCATTTCCAAATGGATAAAACAAGTACTTACTAAAGCAGGTATAGATACTAATTGTTTTAAATCTCACTCCACGAGGGCTGCAGCTATGTCGGCAGCATACAAGTTGGATGTTCCATTGGATCAGATCCTCAAGACCGCAGGATGGTCATCAGAAGGAACTTTCCAAAAATTTTATAATAAACCAGTGGAGGAAACTGGATCTTTTGCACAAACTATTTTAAGTTCTATAATATAATTTGTCCCCATGAATATACGGGTTTTTTAATGATTTCTTTTGTTAATAAATTTTGTTGTTGCATCTACATACCGTATGGATGTCGAATATTTTCTCCCCTATACCAAGGCAGATGTGTGTCATGGACTCGTCCACGGCAAGAATCGCAGAGCTTTGAAATCTTCATGGTCCCTCACGTGACTCTGAAGTAAAATAGTAAGATTAAACGAGAACTTACCAGTTCGAAGTTTGATCTGTATTTTATGAGGAGTAACGTTGAGGGATTACGTGCCCTCCGTTCCCACCCTGGATCATAAACTTGACTGGTATATTTTCTCTAATCTTACTATGTTTAAGTCATTACAGGTATCTGTGATTCACACCGCTGCTTTGAAGAATGATGCGCATGCGGACTAGCGGGTTCTTCATGTATTCCCTCAACGTTACTCCTCATAAAATACAGATCAAACTTCGAACTGGTAAGTTCTCGTTTAATCTTACTATCAAATTTCCAAAACTTTCCTTTTTGGATATTTCTATAAGTTTATATTATGCATTGAAATTCAAATTTGGAATTAGTGTGCAAGACCGACTACAACAATCCAACAGTAATGCCCCTTGTCCCACTTAGGAAACCTGAACGGAAACCTCTGGAGACTTTGTGCCCCACCCAAGGTTTCCATGCGGTTCCCAGAGGTTCCTGGAGGTCTTTGTCAGTCTCCCTACCTGCTTCCACTACCTGCAACCTCCGGCAACCACCTGCAACCTCCGGGAACCGCACGGAAACCTTGGGTGGGACGCAAAGTCTCCAGAGGTTTCCGTTCAGGTTTCCTAAGTGGGACAGGGGCTTAACATTGTATTTATATAATAATCTGTTGATTAGAACATATGATGATAAGGTGAATGTATCTGAAGAAGCGCCCTGACCCCAATCGTCACCTATCCATGTTCCCAAGATATGCTGCCTAACTTGCTAAGTTGCTCCAGCACTTTGTGTCTTCATTTGTGTTACCTAACATCCCCAGTTCCTTATATCTTGCATTTTGAGCTTTGTGGTCTCCGACATCGGATCATTTGAAACCAAAACTGAAAAGTTTGAGCATTGGCTCTTTAGAGCTGATAACTTGATATGTAGATAAATTAAGGATCACGTCCATTTTGCAGTGGAAATTCCATAAATGCACTCGGACTATCAATTCACATCTCTGTATTTTATGGAGAAATAACAACATTTGCCCATCTTACTGTCAGCAAATTTGGGAAATCGATGTGGAATACTTGTTCACGCAACTCTTCACACTTGCTTTTCTGATTGTGCTCCTGAAATGGATTCAGGAGCACAATGCAATTCCCAACACTTGTGGGATGTCTGCTTTGTCAGAATTTAATGGCACAAATGGCTGAGGAGCTCGGGTAAATATTGGTTGATTTAGATTTATTTTTTGAAAATTTCGTTTATTTATTTACAGTGCTTTTTAATAATTCTTGAATATTTTTGAATGTTTTAACATCAGAAACATCCACAGAAATGCTTGTTGCAGTGCTGGGCCTTTCCTGAGGGAGTGACTTGTCTTTGGACCACAAGATGAAGTGGACCTTCTTTCAGAGGTCAGTGGTAATTTGGGCGGACAGCTGACATCCACCAATTCTGACACGTGGTTTTCATTTTATGTTAGGTCATAGCAAATGTTTTCAATAATCCATACATCATTGAGTTGTAAGGCACAGAGTCAGGCCCTTTGGCCCATTACTTCCGTGCCGGCAGTTTTGCCCGTCCATGCTCATCCCACTTGCCCACAGTGGGATCGTAAATCCTTACCTTCTCTCCTCACATTTGTCTTTGGAAAATCAGAAAGGATCATAATTATAATCATAATCATACATTGTTTTCCAACATACGAGGAATTTGAATTGCATACAACCATACCAATAAAAAGCAACAAAACACTCAAAATACATTTTAACATAAACAGCCACCACAGTGACTCCTCCACATTCCTCACTGTGATGGACCGCGAAAAACAGTTCTATCTCTCGCTTCTTTGTCCTTCAGCGGCCAGGGGCCTCTAACCTTCCGTTGATGGGACAATCTTACTCCCGTAGCTGGCGGCGGGCCTCCTCATCGGGGCGATCAAGCTACTGCAATGGGTGGGATTCTCAGCTTCACCGCGCCGGGCAATCTACCCCGGGTCGGGGCTAGTCGAACGTTGTGCGGTTTTGGAGCGTCTCAACCCGAGACTGCGAGCTCCTTGATGTTAAAGTCCGCAAGCCGCGGTTCGAGCGTCGATCCCAGGCAAGGAGTCAGCTCCAAACATAAGTCCACGCCCCGCAGTGGGGCTCAAAGTCAGTCCCGAGCAAGGCCGCCAGCTCCACGATGTTAGGCCGCAGAGCGACCGGAGATACGATCCGGATAACAATCACATCTCCGGCAAGGTAAGAGATTGACTAAAGGTTTCTCCGGCCCCCTCCCCCACCCCCCACATGAAACAAACCGGAGAACATTAACACATACTTTCTAAACACACTACAAATAACAAAAAAAGATGCAAAGGACAGACAGAATGTAGGCGAGGCTGCCATCGAAGCGCCACCTGGTGGAATAGGATGCCACCAGGATGACTGCAATGCTAAGAGTCAGCAGCTCTGCAGAAAGGTCAGTCAGCCCATGACCTCCAGAGATGCTACTTTGTGTTTTGTTCTAGGGTCAGCATTTGCTCAGTGACAAGGCCTCAGTGTCAGAAGGCGATGAATGCAAATCTGAAGAGAGGGAACCGAGAGCATTGAAGTTGTGGAATCTACAACGGAAACAGAGCCGCTGGATGACTCAGCTAGTCAAGCAGCATCTGAGGGAAGACAAACCAGCCAACATGGTGGGTCAGACACCCAAACTGGAGTGGAGAGGCTATTGTTTTTGAGGCAGGTGGGACTAGTGTGGTTTGCCGGGGTGGGCAGGTTGGGTCAAAGAGCTTGTTTCCACACTGTATGTCTCCATGTCTCTATAACTGGGAAGGCACAAGTATGGACAATGAGTGAAGCATGTTAAAGAAACTGGGTAAGAAAGATACACTAGCATGACATTGGTAAACAAAGAAAGAGCAGTTAAGCTGATGCTGATACATTGAATAGAGACACTAATGGGTCTGTCCCACTTAGGTGATTGTTCAGGCAACTGCCGGCGACTGTCAAGTCGTAGCAGGTCGCTGAAAAACTGGCGACTGGAATGGCGACTGTCAGAATGGAACACACACACACACACACACACACACACACACACACACACACACACACGCACGCACGCACGCACGCACGCACGCACACACACACACACACACACACACACACACACACACACACACACACACACACACACACACACACACACACACACACACACACACACACACACACACACATGTCACACATCGCTTCCTTCACCAGCCAGTAATGTGATACAGACAGACACCGCGATGAACAGGAAGGCCGGCACTGTAATTAAGACGGTGAAAGCACAGTAGGGTCACTTAAGTTCTTTAAAAGAAGGAGGGGAGAGTGGGGGGGGGGGGAAGAAGGGGGGAGAGAAGGGGGGTGAGAGGGAGGAGAATGGGGAGAATGGGGAGACGGGGTGGGGAGGAGTGGAGACAACTTTTAAGAAGCCAGAGATACACGGCTGTGAAGCTCAGCGGACATTAACATGACCGGTCGGTTATCCTTGGTTCGGAAAACTACTGTTTACATTTTCTTTTCCCAATGATCCAATGAAATTCACCGGCCAGCCTACAGGAACTGACGACACTTTTTGACCTCCTGGCGACCCACTACCACTGCACCTACGGCACGAGAATTCTCGTTACTCTCCATGGCATCAAAATTCTGGTCGCCGCTAACTTTTCAATAAGATCCCTTAAGGGCCTGTCCCACTTTGGCGACTTCTTTGGCGGGTGCAGGAGACTCTGCGCTCGCCACAAGATCGCTTCATGGTCGCACATGGTCGCAGGTGAGTCTCCTTCATGGTTGCGAGGAGTTCCCGCATTCTGGGAACCAGTCGCAGCCTCAGTATGGTCGCCGAAAAATATTCAACATGTTGAAACATTTTCTGCGACCAAAAATTGGTCGCCATGGAGAAAATCGATACTTTTGTAGTCGTAGGTCTAGTCGTAGTGGGGTCGCCATGTTATCATAGGTATTCGTAGGTAGTCTTAGTTAATCGTCTAATGTAAACATCATTCCAGTGTGCGGTCATTGCGCAATTTGACTTTTCAGTGCATCAGACGGTGTGAGACATGGCTGTGAGGAGAAGGCTTCAGTGCAGGGGCAGGGCATTACACTCAACATTACCCACCAGGCTGATATCAACATTTGTTTGTTTATAAGACTTTTGTACGTTTCATTACCAATAAAGGAAATCCCTCACTTTTTAACCTCAAATTGATGTATGAATATCATTCTTTTTCATAGTAGTCCGTCATGTCATCACTTATCTCTCATATTTCATTTCTCATATATTTAGATCTTGATTTATATTTAGAAACACACACAAACGCAAGGAAGGAATGCATTGTATTTAAAGTTTGACTTTTCACATTTACTTTGATGAAGAAAACAGACACAAGCACTTCAAATGCACTGCATTTAAAAGGGTTTTATTTTTATACATCTCGAACAAACAATACACTGAATTTAAAAGAACATGTTTGAGAAATCTAACGTCATTTTTTTAGGTGATCTTACGACTATAGAGTCGTAGCCAGTCGTAGCTTGTCGTAGCTTGCTTTCTGTGATCGTGGGTGGAGTCATCTGTAAGTCGAAGGTGATCATCTTCAGTCCCCACTATTGGGTCGCCAGTTGTCACGAGTGCATCGGCAATTAAGTCGTAGATTGTCGTAGATTGTCCTACATAGTTGTAGGATGTCTTTTACATTGTCGTATGATGCGTTTGATATATTCACTTTTTCAGCGATTCAACTAGACTATGACAGGCGCATGCACTCGCAAAAGAAGTCGCCTAAGTGGGACAGGCCCTTTAATCACCCCCCCCACCCCATTTCTTATCCACTCGCTATCCCTCCCTCTGGTTCTGCATTTCACTCCTCACTTTTCTTTTTTAATCAATTTCTACCATTACAGCCTTTGTCTTTTCAACTTATCACCTCCAGCCTTTGTTAATATCACACTGTTTCCACCCATCAAAAGTCAAGAGTGTGTAATTGTCATATCTATCAAATGCGGAGCAATTAAGTTCATGGAAGGGACTGCAGATGTCGGTTTACACCAAAATGGTGGCGCAATTCAGCGAGTGGAGAGAAGGAATTGGTGGCCATTCGGATCGAGACCCTTCTTCAGACTGGGTCAGCGGATGGGAAACTAGAGATATGGAAGTGCAAGGTGTGAAGATGAGACAAGGAAATGTAGAATGGATCATTGTTGGCTGAGGGGAAGGTGACAAGGAGGCAGTAATATTAATCAGTAATATTAATCAGAAGGCCAGTGAAACTAGTCGGAGAGCTAGGATGGAGGAGAGACAGAGAGAGAGGGAAAGCAAGGCTTACTTGAAGTCAGATAAATCAATGTTCATACCGCTGGGGTGTAAGCTGCCCAAGTGCAATATGAGGTGCTGTTCCTCCAATTTGCGTTGGGCCTCACTCTGACAGTGGAGGAGGCCTAGGATAGAAATATCAATGTGGGAGGGAGCAATGTGTTTAGCAACTGGGAGATCGCATAGGCCTAGGCGGACTGAGCAGAGGTATCCTTACAAAATTACTTACACAATTCTTAAGAGGTTGGACAGGCTAGATGCACGAATATTGTTCCCGATGTTGGGGAAGTCGAGAACAAGGGGTCACAGTTTAAGGATAAGGGGAAAGTCTTTTAGGACCGAGATGAGAAAAACATTTTTCACACAGAGAGTGGTGAATCTGTGGAATTCTCTGCCACAGAAGGTAGTTGAGGCCAGTTCATTGGCAAAATTTAAGAGTGAGTTAGACGTGGGCCTTGTGGCTAAAGGGATTGGGTTGTATGGAGAGAAGGCAGGTACAGGATACTGAGTTGGATGATCAGCCATGATCATATTGAATGGAGGTGCAGGCTCGAAGGGCCGAATGGCCTCCTGCTCCTATGTCCTATGTTTCTATATTCGGCGAAACGATTGCCGAGACTGCGCTGGATCTCGCCGATATACAGGAGCCCGCACCTGGAAGAGCGGATAGAATAGATAAGGTTGGAGGAGGTGCAAGTGAACCTCTGCCTCACCTGAAAGGACTGTCGGGTTCTTACTTGCAGGCAGCCTTTATTACTAAATCGACCATTTCATTCCCCACCTGCGTCAGGATCCATTGATTTGGGCACATCCTGGCAAAATCTCCATCCTTCTGTATGCAAACAATCAAGCAAAACGAGAAAGAGCAGCGTTTAACGAATTGTCTGCAGAATGTAAAATTGGAGATGACACTGGGTGAGAGGGAATATTTAAATCTCTGCCACATTGATTCGGCGATCTCATATAAATAGCTTAACGTTCTTAATGTCAAGATTCTGGGTGATTATCCCGACACCCCTTATTGATTCAACCCAATTTCATGGGAAAGAGTTAAATAAACATCATTAGCAGCTGTGTTTTAATGACTGCTAAGTGAGCAGCCAATCTATTTTCAAGTCATGCTGGCTGTCAGAGTTTTAAAAAATTGTAAATGAAGGTGAAAATTAAGTGGTGCCTCCAGCTTTTGCAGGTCAGGGTGCTGAAGGGATGGCATGCCTTTGTCTCGATGGCTTGACAGACTGATACTGTGTGATGAAAGAGATTACTTTCCCGCAAGCTTGATTAAAATGTACAGTATTCAAAAGGTAAAACTGTAAATGATATTATATATAAGAAACTTAAGAGGGGAAAAAAAAAAGATTTAAACCAGCCCGATTTCGGATTCTGTCTGTTTTGCCTATCAATTATTTTTTGGCAAACGCAAAATGCTGGAGTAACTCAGCGGGACAGTCTGCATCTCTGGAGAGAAGGAAAAGGTGACGTTTCGGGTTGAGACCCTTCTCCAGAGATGCTGCCCGTCCCGCTGAGTTATTCCAGAATTTTGTGTCTACCTTTAATTTAAATCAGCACCTGCAGTTCTTTCCTACATTTATTTTTTGGCCCTTTGCTCCCATTTTTGGACAATAGACAATAGGTGCAGGAGTGGGCTATTCGGCCCTTCAAACCAGCACCACCATTCAATGTGATCATGGCTGATCATCCACAATCAGTACCCCGTTCCTGCCTTCTACCCATAGCCCCTGACTCCGCTAACTTTAAGAGCCCTATCAAGCTCTCTCTTGAAAGTATCCAGAGAACCGGCCTCCACCGCCGTCTGAGGCAGAGAATTCCACAGACTCACAAGTCTCTGTGTGAAAAAGTGTTTCCTCATCTCTGCTCTAAATGCCTTGCCCCTTATTCTTAAACTGTGGCCCCTGCTTCTGGACTCCCCCAACATTGGGAACATGTTTCCTGCCTCTCTGCCCAAACCCTTAATAATCATATATGTTTCAATAAGATCCGCTTTAGCTTCTTCCTCTCTCTGCTCCAGAGAAAAATACATTGCATTAAGAATGAAGGAAATATTTTCCAACTTGTTCCATGTGCTCGCTGTGTACAAAAAGAACAAGTGGGCTGTAGGTGTAGGAAGGAACTGCAGATGCTGGTTCATTCCAATGGTAGACACAAAATGCTGGAGTAACTCAGCGGGACAGGCAGCATCTCTGGATGGAAGGAAAGGGTGACGTTTCGGGTCGAGGCGCTTCTTCAGAAGAAGTGGATTGTATGGCAAGCAGGTGGAATTGTGCAGTGTGCAAGGCTGATTTATATTGTGTGAGGCCAGTTCATTGGCTATATTTAAGAGGGAGTTAGATGTGGCCCTTGCGGCTAAAGGGATCAGGCGGTGTGGAGAGAAGGCAGGTACAGTATACTGAGTTGGATGATGAACCATGATCATATTGAATGGTGGTGCAGGCTCGAAGGGCCGAATGGCCTACTCCTGCACCTATTTTCCATGTTTCTATGTTTCTATGGAACACATTAAGCCTTGTGCACTATAGGATCTTGTAGCAAAGGGGCAGGTCAGTTGGATTACAGCGCATTACCAGTTTAACGTGCTCTTCCCGGAGTAGACTGGGAGAACTAGCCAGGACAATCTTTTAGCAGAGGATAGACACAAAAAGCTGGAGTAACTGAGCGGGACAAGCAGCATCTCTGGAGAGAACGAATGGATGACGTTTGGTGTCGAGACCCTTCTTCTTCAGGCTGTCTGCCCTCCAAAGTAAAAGTGCCTTGCAGTTGACTGGGCTGAAGTTGCAGACACCGGGGCACAGTTATGTGCACAACTGTCCTTAAACCCCCGTAGCAGATGTGTACATTCCTTGCATCTTGTTCGGAGGGACGTTTCTTCTTGCTCCTCGTGTGAAGTGGTCCACATGGGTCCAACGAGCATGCTGCACTCCACAAAATCTCTCCGAACCTGGTACTGATTGGAAATAAGTAAAGCTTGAAGCCAGTGCTCATGATAATGGACTGAGGATTATAGGAACGGCACTGGGATATAAAGTGTGCTCTATGTAACTGGGGGCTGTTTAAGGCCCTCACTGGGACATTTGATGGGCCGAATTTATTAATTTATGAATTCTGGGTGCCCAAATGTTGTGGTATTTTGTAAAATTGAGTGGTGTAGTGCAGAGTTGTCCTGGTTTGTATTGCACTTTGTATGTATGACCAAAGTGCTCCTTCAACGTTTGCCGTAAGATGCTGCAAATGTTCTACCAATCGATGGTAGCCAACGACATCTTCTTCGCTGCCGCAGACACCAACAGAATTAACAAACTCATCGGGAAGGCTGCCTCCGTCCTGCGTGCGGAGTTGTATTCATGGGAGGTGGTCTTGGAGGGGAGGATGCTCCTCAAACTGCGGAGCATCTTGGACAATGCAGCTCACCCCCTCCATGGCACACTGGTCAACCTGAGGAGTAACTTCAGCAACAGACTGGTTCCACCAAGATGCAGGACAGAACGCCACAGGAGATCCTTCTTCCCTGAGGCCGTCAAACTGTACAACTCCACCCCCTTCTGTCATGGGGTGGACAGAAACTGACTACCCCCCCCGCAATCTCTGCACATCTCCAATCCTTTCCACTCCTCACTAATTCAATGTTTCGTGTATGTCTTGTGTTTTTGTCTTTTCATGGCTGTTGGCAGATCAATTTCCCTCCTGGGATGAATAAAGTTCTATCGTATCGTAAATGTAATATTCCTTTCCACAACTCATCCACAGCTCAAGTTCAATACCTCATAGAGTGGAACTAATGCACTTCTAGTGGTTTACTTTGGAATATTTAAGAACATTTGCGAACATTGATGGGATGAAAGTTAAATGGAACTTTATAAAGGAGAGAAACCCCCCCCCAAAAAACCGCTGCAATGACTATGAAATGCAAATAGGAGTTAATATTTTGGTACGCACTCTGGAAGGTTTCTTCCAACGGAGCGGAGCGCCAATGCAAATTCCTTGTATGTGTACATACTTGGCCAATAAACGTATTCTTATTCTTATTCTTAATATTCTTATTATAAAAGGGACTCCAACAGTAATTAAACCTGTCGTCTCTTTTAACGAATGCTGACGAACGTGTCGTGTATGTCCAATATTTACTCTTCAAATTTCAGTTTCCCACTATTTATAATGAAGCTTTCAGCTTGACCGAGTTGTTTTGCTGTTAAACTGTACACAGTTCAGACCATATTCCCTCCACATGTACGCAGATATTTGCTCATTGTTCGTTCATTACATCTCTTTTTTATTTCATAAGGCATACGTTTGTATCATCAGGCTGCATCATAGTAAAAAAAATATCAAAACTTTGTATATATTTTGTATATATATACACATCCACACGCACGCACGAACACACACACATATTAATATATATATATATATATTTGCACAAAATATGTATATTATTATATATATAAAACTTCTACAAATACACACATACATACACATATACACATATACACATATACATATATACATATATATACATACATATATATATACATATACACATACATATACACACATATATATATATACACACATACACACACACATACACACACACACACACACACACATATATACACACACACACACACACACACACACACACACACACACACACACACACACACACACACACACACACACACACACACACACACACACACACACACACACACACACACACACACACACATATCACATATACACACATATATATATATATATATATACTATTACTAAAACTTTCATCTTGACCCGGTTCCGGTCAAGTTGAGCGTTGGTAATTAAATCTGTGCATAAATGATGCCCTATATCGCTAGAATTTTTAGCCACCATACTCACCGTTCTCCTCTAATCCAAGACACCAAGTTTTGTTCCGATCAGTGAAATATGAGAAAAGTTATGAAGGTTTAAAAAATTGTGAGCTCAACAGATTGGTCTTCTTGCCTGTCAATCACCATGAAGGTAATGCCCCTTCCGGCACCCGCTGAAGAATGAAATCCCCGGAGGCGGGGCTGAGTATACCAGCCGTGCTAATTGAGTCCGCAAGAGTGGAGTCGGGCAAGCCCCCCTCCCCCCACAGTCGGGAAAGCCCCTGTGTGGTGCCGCGGCCAGTGGCATCACACAGCCCCCCCTCCCCCCCTCCCCCCCCCCCTTCCCCCCCCCCCCCCCACCCCCACCCCCCCCCCCCCCCCCCCCCCCCCCACCCCCCCCTCCCGCCCCCCTCCCCCCCCCCCCCCCCCTCCCCCCCCCCCCCCACCCCCCCCACCACACCACCAGCCCCTCCCCCACCCCCCCTACTTCCCCCCCCCACTTCCCCCCCCTCCCCCACACCCTCTCCACACCCCCCCCCCTCCCCCACTCCCCCCTCCTCACCCCCCTACTGCCTCCCCCACACACACCCTCCCCCACCCACCCCCCCCCCCAACCCCCCCCCCCCCCCACCCCCCCCCCCCCCTCCCCCCTCCCACACCCCTCACCCCCCCTTCCCCCCATCACCCCCTCCCACACCACCCTTCTCCCTCACCACACCCCTCTCCATCACCATGGTGGAATATTGCATAGGGAATGGGTTGCATTGGGGGACCAGGCCTCCCGTGTGACTGGGACCCAACTAGTCCCACTTAGTATATGTGTATGTATGTATATATGTATACATATGAATATATGTATATATATATAAAAGCTTTATATATACAGGTTATATATATATATATATATAATGCATAAATAGATATATTTATATATATGTGTGTGTGTCTAAGTTTGTGGATGACTTTTATTCCTTATATTTTGTAAATATTATCACATTTTACCACACCTTTTATTTTGACCAATGAGTCATTACAGTGATGCAGGATCTCATCCCCCGACAGAGACTTTGGAATCATGAGTGTGTTTAGTTGGGAACAGACTCCCTGATAATCTCCATCTCCTGTGCGACTGCCACAAGTATCTGTCATTGTGATCAAATTGTGTGCGGGACTAATTTCAGTACTGAATTCTCCATAGTGATAGCCCACCATTTGCATAAGTCACTGCATGTTCATGTCCTTGAATATGTACCTGCTTCTACTGGAGGGGAAAATGAGGTCCCACTGTATTGTGCTGACATTGTGGGATGACGTGGTTTGTTTTCAGTGAGTGGGGCTGTGATTGATTGTGGAGTGGAACTTGCTGAGTTCAACAATTGATCATGCACTCAACCCACTCCATGAGTTTAAATAAGACACGTATTTCACTGCAGCACCAGAACAACGCCTTATCCCTTTGACTTATTTGATAGGCTCGCCATGCCATAATTGACATCAGGGGGTGTTGTTGATGTCCACAAAGACCAGGATAACGATGGCAGTAATCAGTAATCTTCTCCCTAGGAGTTCTTTCCAGAATTCTAAGAAGAAATCACTTCACCAGAAGGAGGTAAGGCACACTAATTATCTTCCTACGATAAGGTCTGATCAAGACAGTCAGACAAACAGTTACATTGCAACATGCATTGACGTTCCCCACAAAATTTGTTGTTGTCTATATAAATTGTTTTATCAATGTCCCAGCGTAAAGCTGTTTTACCCTCCGCCTCTGGTTAAAAATACTTCTCCATAAACCCGAGAATGTAGGGCAATGTGTCTACCCGATTTAAAGCATCCGATGCCTTGAGGTTCACACATTGCTCTCTCAAATTGGAAATATAGTTAGCGTTTAAGCTTTCAATAAAGCAAACGTGAGGCCAAGATTTGGTATTTGATTTGGAGTTGAGCACGGGGGAAGCTGAGGCCTACCGCTCACACCCTTAGTTTGTAGAGGAGGCTGTGAAGCAACAGGCTGTTCATGATGAGGGACCATCAACCAAAATAGACCACCACAGCTCGGTGCCACAATCTGGTGATGGCCAAGGCATCTCGTACCATTCTGCCCAAGAGCAATTTGCCAGGGATTTTGCTATGAGTTTACTAAAAATCACAGCAAAGTATTTTAAGATGAACACAAAATGCAGGAGTAACTCAGTGGGACAGGCAGCATCACTGGAGAGAAGGAATGGGTGGCGTTTTGGGTCGAGACCCTTCTTCAGAAACTTCACCCATTCCTCCTCTCCAGAGATGCTGCCTGATGAACCCGCTGAGTTACTCCTGCATTTTGTGTCTGTCTTCGATTTAAACCAGCATCTGCAGTTCTTTCCTACACATTGAGTATTTAGGACGGTTGTTTCTTCGATTTGTTTCTTCCACATACTGTAGGGGGGTTCGGAGCTGTCCATGAATATTGTATCTGTTACCTCCCTACCCGCCCCAGGATCTGCGGGGTTTGCCCTCTGTGGCCGGCAACTCCATTCGTCTCGAAGAAAGACGCAAAAAGCTGGAGTAACAAGAGTTAAAAATTAAGAGTTCAGACAAGAGTTAAAAAAGGCCGAGTTGGGTTGCACCAATTGACAGTTATACAAAACAAACACAATTTCCCCAGTGGATTAATCAGTAGAACTAGATGCCAACTATACCTATTTGTCATTGTGATGCTGTACTCTATTCCATGTTCATCAACGCTGCTTCCAGCTCATGGGCGGAGGTGCAGGTGCTTTAGACAGAGGTGCCCTGGTCATGAGAGCAGCCAGGTCCCTGCATGACCTGCTGCAAGGAGACATATTTGGTTTAGTTTAGATTGAAAATGCTGGAGTAACTTAGCAGGACAGGCAGCTTCTCTGGAGCGAAGGAATGGGTGACATTTCGGGTCGAGACCCTTCTTCAGACTAGTTTAGTTTAGTTTAGTTTAGAGGTACAATGTGGAAACAGGCTTTTCGGCCCACTGAGTCCGCACCAACATTGCTATCCATGCTCATTAGAACAGGGATAGCTATGTAGAGCTATATATATAGAGCTAGAGAGAGTACAGAGGAGATTTACTAGAATGCTGCCTGGGTTTCAGCAACTAAGTTACAGAGAAAGGTTGAACAAGTTAGGGCTTTATTCTTTGGAGCGCAGAAGGTTAAGGGGGGACTTGATAGAGGTTTTTAAAATGATGAGAGGGATAGACAGAGTTGACGTGGAAAAGCTTTTCAAACTGAGAGTAGGGAAGATTCAAACAAGGGGACATGACTTGAGAATTAAGGGACTGAAGTTTAGGGGTAACATGAGGGGGAACTTCTTTACTCAGAGAGTGGTAGCTGTGTGGAATGAGCTTCCAGTGAAGGTGGTGGAGGCAGGTTCGTTTTTAATCATTTAAAAATAAATTGGATAGTCATATGGATGGGAAGGGAATGGAGGGTTATGGTCTGAACGCAGGTATATGGGACTAGGGGAGAATATGTGTTCGGCACGGACTAGAAGGGTCGAGATGGCCTGTTTCCGTGCTGTAATTGTTATATGGTTATATGGTTATATGGTTATATGGTTATTAACACTATCCACACACTCAAGGGACAGTTTTTACATTAATGCAGACAATCAACCTACACACCTGTACATATTTGGAGTGTGGGAGGAAACCGGACATCTCGGAAGAAAAACCACGTGGGTCACGGGGAGAACGTACAGACAAGTGCCCGTAGTCGGGATCGAACCCAGGACCCAGGGCTCTGGCGTTGTAAGGCAGTAACTCTACTGCTGTGCCACCGTGCCGCCCAATTTGTCCATCTGTGAGTGAACAAAGTGAATGTTTGGCCCTCATTATCCCTATAGCCAGAAGTGGAATGCAGTCCAATGACAGTCTTCTCTACACAACTGAGAACTGAAGCTGGTGGAATAAAGTGAAGATTTGGGGAAAAAAAAGTATCTCCCGACCTGATCTCTTCATAAAGCTGTTACAGAATAGTGCAGCACAGGAACAGGCCCTTGGACCCACAATGTCCATGTTGAGCAATGTGCCAAGTTAAACTAATCTCTGTCTGCATGTGATCCATAACCCTCCAAATCCGGCATATCCATGTGGCAAATCTAAAGCCTCTTGAATGCCTCCACATTAGCTAATCCTCATGGAGATGAGAGGGATGGTAGTGGGTAGTGGGAAATGGGTCATAGCATATCATCACTGACGTCAATGGAACAATGGCGGAACAATTAAATGGGCCGCATAGTGCAGAGAGTGGACATGAAAGTAGAAATTGTATAACCGGTAACTGCTCAATTTCAATACGGCTCATTTGCCCGCTATTAACATTACCCTGATATCTCTTCCGGGACTAGAATTTCACCACATAAGAACACAAGAAGATTCAAATTTGCCCATTCATAACATTTAACAGGGCATTTAGTTTTCAACCAATATTTGGCTCCATCGCATCAGTCCTGGGATGTCAGGACTTTCATATGAAGAAAGACTGGATAGACTCGGCTTGTACTCGCTAGAATACAGAAGATTGAGGGGGGATCTTATAGAAACTTACAACATTTTTAAGGGGTTGGACAGGCTAGATGCAGGAAGATGGTTCCCGATGTTGAGGAAGTCCAGAACAAGGGGTCACAGTTTAAGGATAAGGGGGAAGTCTTTTAGGACCGAGATGAGAAGAACATTTTTCATACAGAGAGTGGTGAATCTGTGGAATTCTCTGCCACAGAGGGTAGTTGAGGCCAGTTCATTGGCTATATTTTAGAGGGAGTTAGATGTGGCCCTTGTGACTAAAGGGATCAGGGGGTATGTAGGGAAGGCAGGTACGGGATACTGAGGTGGATGATCAGCCATGATCATATTGAATGGCGGTGCAGGCTCGAAGGGCCGAATGGCCTACTCCTGCACGTAATTTCTATGTTTCTATGTTTCTATGTCAACCTGTCCTAGACCTCCTCCATTGTCAGAGCATCTAATATTTCGCTTGGGCAGCTTACAATCCACTGGTATGAATATTGATTTCTTTAACTTCAAGTAACCCCTGCATTCCCCCTCTCTCCATCTCTCCCCCACCCAAGTCGCACCAGGTACCCGTTCTCACAGAGCTAACAGCTAACAAGAGCCTGTTTACCGTTATCATTGTTTTTTTTAATCATATATTTCATTAATTTGTTCTATATCTCTCCATATTACCGTCTTTTCCTCCCTTCCCTTTCCCCTGACTCTCAGTCTGAAGAAGGTTCTCGACCTGAAACGTCACCTATTCCTTCTCTCCAGAGATGCTGCCTGTCCCACTGAGTTACTCCAGCATTTTTTGTCTGTCTTCAGTTTAAACCAGCATCTGCAATTCCTTCTTACACATCAGTCAACTAATTCAGTTAAAAGCCTGAGTGCGTATACGTGCCTGTTTATAGGTTGAATTTGATTTTATCAATGCCCCAAATTAAAGTTACTCCTTCATTGTAAAACAATTGCCGCGTAAATGGATCTTTTGAAGCAGTGAGCCGGCTCTAATTTAAAGCATCTACCGCTTTGCGATTTGTATATATTGCGTTCCTTTTCAAGATGGAAAAACTGTTTAAAATCTAAATTGTCAGAGCTGTTACCCTCAAGCAAGAATTGCCATCCTTTTTTTTTTAACAGACTAGCCATTATATCCCTAAACCATACTGTGATACAGAGTTGCTGTTTACGACTGCTGAAGCTCCCACTCCATATATCACTTGCCATAAAACTACATCAAACAGCTGCTGGTAAATGCTGCACAGCAGTTTAGCTTGCAGACGGGCGAATCATGTTAGACCATGCTGTGGTTAATGAGAATGAAAATGTGGTTAGCTCTTTTATGCCCTCAATGTTTATTTGCGGGGCTGTTGCTACAAGATGGTGGTGTAATATTCCTTTTTGCGGAATTACGAGACGATACTTTGGGCACTAACTGCACCGTGGAGCGGAGGCACTGCATTTAAACATAGAACATAGGTGCAGGAGGAGGCCATTTGGCCCTACTAGCCCTCAAAGGGCCAAATGCCCTCTTGCCGCACCTATTTAGTGATAAGTTCACAGCGCACGTTGTTGGTCTTTGACAGATATGAAAACAGGGATTAAATAAAGCAAAGAAAATCACAGAACCCTGGGGAACAGCCCTGTTATTATTTGACTAGAATCAGAATGTCTCATTTTGCTTTGGGCTCCCTTGCTTTGAGATATAAGTTCAGGCATAACCAAGTATTTTCTGAGCTGAAATTATAGGTATGTTTGGAACTGCAAATGATAGGAATTAAATTCAACTTCCATGGCAACAGTACATAAAATCTTCATGAAATCATTCCAGTGCTGCATGTACAGTTTGGGATTATTTGCAACACATCACAGGAGTTATTTAACTCTCGCTGGCCGACTGAACGCCTGTGAAACTGTTATACTGTTATAAAGCAGGATGAGGCCGTCTTCCCAACTGCATCACCATATGACATGCAGAAGGGACAGGGAGTTCCATGTTTCTAAACACATTGCACGCCACGGTGGTTTCAAAGGGGACAAAAATGTTTTTTTTAGAGATGCAGCACGGATACAGGTCCTTCAGACCACCGAGATCACGCGGACCAGCGATCCCCGCTCATTATTGCTACCCTACACACACTGGGGGCATCTTACACTTATACCAAGCCAATTAACCTACGAACCTGTACGTCTTTGAAACCGAAGATCTCGGAGAAAAACCCACGTAGTCGGGATCGAACCCAGGGACTCCGATGCGACAAGCGCTGTAAGGCAGCAACTCTACCGCTGCTCCACCGTGCCGTGTTCTAGAAAGCTTCTGACTCTGCTTTCTGAAGCCGGACACAGCGGCTGTGGTCCAGATCTACGTCACCTGGCTATCATGCCGTCCACACTTGGTTGAGCAGCTAAACCTGACTTCAATGGTCCCCACTGGAAGCACAGCTGAGCCGTTGGACTTGCCATTTTGTAAACTGCAGTACAAGCGTTTGTCGGCACTGGGCCTGTACTCGCTGGAGTTTAGAAGAATGAGGGGGGCCTCATTGAAACATACAGAATAGTGAAAGGCTTAGATAGAGTGGATGTGGAGAGGATGTTTCCACTAGTGGGAGAGTCTGGGACTAGAGGTCATAGCCTCAGAATTAAAGGACGTTCCTTTAGGAAGGAGATAAGGAGGAATTTCTTTAGTCAGAGGGTGGTGAATCTGTGGAATTCTTTGCCACACAAGGCTGTGGAGGCCAAGTTAACGGATATTTTTAAGGCAGAGACAGATAAATTCTTGATTAGTACGGGTGTCAGGGGTTATGGAGAGAAGGCAGGAGAATGGGGTTAGGAGGGAAAGATAGATCAGCCATGATTGAATGGCAGTAGACTCTGATGGGCCGAATGGCCTAATTCTTCTCCTATCACTTAATACCTTATGATCTTACGAAAAAGAAACAATATTTAAAGTGAGGGTGGGACTTGCCGAAGCACTTTGTGTAGAAGATAGTCTTAACCTGATTGTCAGTATTGACACTAGAATGGCCTAATTCTGCTCCTATCACTTCATGGACCAGTAGATATCGTAAGTGATTTCATTTCTCTTCCTCGTGTTATGTGTTTATTCCCACAGCTGGCGAATTTGTGTTTTAGTTAGCGTGTAAAATGCTGTGGAATCCGAGTACTTTTGCTGTGGTGTGACTCAGTGCCAGTGTTATGTTTGTAGTGGTCAAGTCAAGCACAAGCCAGGTTTTGTTTATGGCCCTGGTTCAGTGCAGCATTTTGTTTACGATTCCCAACATTGGGAACATGTTTCCTGCCTCTAGCGTGTCCCAATCCCTTAATAATCTTATATATTTCAATAAGATCACCTCTCATCCTTCTAAATTCCAGTGAAAACAAGCCCACTCACTCCATTCTTTCAACATATGACAGTCTCGCCATCCCAGGAATTAACCTCGTGAACCCACGCTGCCTCAAATTTGGAGACCAAAACTGCACACAATATTCCAGGTGTGGTCTCATTAGGGCCCTGTACAACTGCAGAAGTGACCTCTTTGATCCTATACTCAACTCATCTTGTTATGAAGGCCAACATGCCATTAGCTTTCTTCACTGCCTGCTGTACCTGCATGCTTACCTTCAGTGACCGATGTACAAGGACACCCAGGTCTCGTTGTACTTCCCCTTTTCCTAACCTGACACTATTCCGATAATAATCTGCCTTCATGTTCTTGTCACCAAAGTGGATAACCTCACATTTATCCTCATTAAACTGCATCTGCCATGCATCTGCCCACTCACCCAACCTGTCCAGGTCACCCTGCATCCTCATAGCATCCTCCTCACAGTTCACACTGCCACCCAGCTTTGTGTCATCTGCAAATTTGCTAATGTTATTTTTAATTCTTTCATCTAAATCATTAACATATATTGTAAATAGCTGCGGTTCCCGATGTTGGGGGAGTCCAGAACCAGGGGCCATAAAAAATAAGGGGTAGGCCATTTAGAATGGAGATGAGGAAAAACTTAAGAATAAGGGGTAGGCCATTTGGAACGGAGATGAGGTAAAACCTTTTCACCCAGAGAGTTGTGAATCTGTGGAATTATCTGCCTCAGAAGACAGTGGCGGCCGATTCTCTGTATGCTTTCAAGAGAGAGTTAGATAGAGCTCTTAAAGATAGCGGAGTCCAGGGATATGGGGAGAAGGGGATGATCAGCCATGATAACAGTGAATGGCGGTGGTGCCTCGATAGGCTTGATCCGGCCTAATCCTGCACCTATTGTCTTTTGTCTATTAATGGGAAAACAAATCCGCTGGAAAAGTGACTTTCCTTTCTTTTTCCCATATGATGGGCCGGATTTGATTAGTTGCTCCAGTTGATTAGTTGACTGGTGGTATTTATCCGAGTCAGTGCCAATACGTGTTGGACTTTGCCCTGTGTGATCGGAACCTGTAAGACTTGAACCTGTTGATGGATTCTTGGTGGTGAATCTGTCACCAGTCTCCACCGCTGGTTTCTGCATGGATTTCAGTGGCGGAACCTGAGCTTGCAGGCAGTTGATTTAGTTTAGGGAAGAACTGCAGATGCTGGTTTAAATCGAAAGTAGACACAAACTGCTGGAGTAACTCAGCGGGATAGGCAGCATCTCTGGAGAGAAGGAATGGGTGATGCCTTGGGTCGAGACCTTTCTTCAACTGATGTGAGCCTTCTGCTCGTTTGAAGTCTGAAGAAGGGTCTTGACCCGAAATGTCAACCAGTCCTTCTCTCCAGAGATGCTGCCTGTCTCGCTGAGTTACTCCAGCTTTTTGCGTCTATCTTTAGGTTAGTTTAATTTAGTTTAGAGATACAGCGCAGAAACAGGTCCTTCTGCCCAACGTGTTCTTCAGGTTTCTGTGCCATCCTCAATTATGGCTCTCCATTTTTCATGAAGAACCTGCAGGTTATTTTCATGCACTGTCTTCTCAGGTCTGACAGCAAATTATTCCTCCTCCGTTCCAATACTCCAGCAGTGAAACATCAGCACTGGACTGTTGGTTCTTCAGTAATATGTTCCTTTCAGACTAGCACTGTCCTAAACACACTGGAGACAATTTACAATTTTACTGAAGCCAATTAACCTACCAACCTGAGGAAACTGAGATCCCGGGGAAAAGCCATGCAGGTCACGGGGAGAACGTACAAACTCACCACAGACACCCATGGTCAGGATCGAACCCGGGTGTCTGGCGCTGCTAGGCAGCAGCTCTACCGCTGAGCCACCGTGCCACCTTTCACCCTGGGAAATCCACCAGCAGAGATTGCACGAGGTTAGACCAGATCCACCATCTCCAAGACCATTAATCTGAAATGGGATTTTATTGCTTCAAGGAAGAAAGCAGGGAATAAAGAATGTTGTGTAGGAAGAACCTGCGTTGCTGGCTTACTCTGAAGATAGACACAAAATGCTGGAGTTCCTCAGCGGGACAGGCAGCATCTCCAGAGAGAAGGAATGGGTGACGTTTCGGGTTGAGACCCTTCTTCTGACTGAGAGTCAGGAGAGAGGTAGTCTGGATATGGAAGGGTAAGGTGTGAAAATGACAGATCAAAGGGGATGCTGTTATGCAGGACATGATTTACGTATAAGCTAGACAACCTTAAGCTTAGGCCCTTGAGATTTAGAGGGGCCTGCTCACCTCGCTGCCTCACCGGACCCATCAAACCTCGCCGCCCCACCGAGGAGGCCAATTCACTGGATGTGTTCAAGAGAGTTTAATATAGTTCTTAGCACTAATGAAGATCTGGACGGGATGAGATAGTGGATGGGACGTGGAGATTCCAGTGGCGCAGTGGTAGAGTTTCTGCCTTAAAACGCTTCACAAGTCGGGGCTGTCGGGGGCCTCACAAGTGAAATAGCTTAGGGCCTCTCTTCATCTAAATCCGGCCCTGCTGATATGTAGAATGGTTAAATCAATACACTGCAAATGGATCGACTGTAATCATGTATTGTCTTTCTGCTGACTGGTTAGCACGCAACAAAAGCTTTTCACTGTATCTCAGTACACGTGGACAAATCGCCCATTTGCACATTGAACCTTAAGTGGGATTCATGAATTTTACACCAAGCTGCACTACTTAAGTGGATAGACACAAAATGCTGGAGTAACTCAGCGGGACAGGCAGCATCTCTGGAGAGAAGCAATGGGTCTCGACCCGAAACGTTATCCATTACTTCTCTCCAGACATGCTGCCTGACCCGCTGAGTTACTACTGCATTTTGTGTCTCTCTTCAGTGCAGACCAACATCTACAGTTCCTTCCTACACCACTTAATGTTAGTGTAATTTAACTGGGGTATAAAAGCGATGCTTGCTTTTTCTTCCAGCTTAATGTGACGCAAGGATTTAGCTCACCAAATGAAAGGAACGGTGGCTGATTTTGAGGGTGTATTGGGCAGATTGGGGTGGGTATTTCTTTGTTCTCCCATTGTAACCCTGGCAGGAAAAGCGACCGATATATTAGAAGGATTTCTCCAAACAGTGGTGGAATTGTCTTTGGAGCATGAGGAGCCCTCAGGAAATTCCTCGCAATTAAGGGCAATCATTCTTCACAGAGGTGATGGGGGCAATGAAAAGATAAAAGTTAATGCTCCTTTTCAAGAAAATGGTTGGCATTGGTTGCAAATAAGAGACAATCTCCGAGATACATTTTGGCCGTAATTCTAATTTATTATAAATTTAAAAAGGGAAGGAGGATTAATGGTTGTCATTGTGACATCAAAAGGCTTGCAGCATTCCATCCATTAATGAAAAGGGTTTCTCTTCATGAGTTCTTCAGGTTTCTGTGCCATCCTCAATTATGGCTCTCCATTTTTCATGAAGAACCTGCAGGTTATTTTCATGCACTGTGTTCTCAGGTCTGACAGCAAATTATTCCTACTCTGTTCCAATACTCCAGCAGTGAAACATCAGCACTGGACTGTTGGTTCTTGAGTGCCCCTTATATGTTCCTTTCAGACTTTATTAACAAATCTAACAATGATGTACTCAACAAAAAAAAGTCAAGCTGATGGTCTATTTTCCCTTTTTGATTTATTAACTATTCCTCATGATTTTTGTTTCAGCTAACTGTTGTCAGAGGCCAATTTTGACTTGAGTAGTATTATTTGTAATTTTTCATTTTTGACAGGTAATTTTATTCACCTTAATTTCCTTTTTTAAGTAAATACACTTGCATTTCAGGTATTATATTCAACCTGTTATCAAATAATTGCCATAGCTCTAATTCCCCACACACGATCACCATATAACTGGTAATTGTATGTCATTCTATTGGCCTTTTAATGAAAATAAATCATGGTTAAGTAATAGGGACAGAATTAGGCCATTCGGCCCATCAATAGAATATAATAGAATAGTATAGAATGCCTTTTATTGTCATTCAAACAGACAAGGTTTGAACGAAATGTCATTCCTGCATGACACTACTAAAAACCCACGACCCACACTTAACACAGTTTACACAAACATCCATCACAGTGAGTCTCCAACACCTCCTCACTGTGATGGAAGGCAAAAGTCTTATCCCTTCCCTTTGTTCTTCTCCCGCGGTCCAGCAGTCCAACTGCAACATTGAGGCGACTGGGGCTCACCATGTCTACTCCATTATTCAATCATGGCTGATCTATCTCTCCCAGAGCCATTTTTCTGCCTTCTCTCCATAACCCCAGATATAATTTTTTAAAGGCAGTTCTTTCAAAATGAAGCACCAAATGGGTAATAAAGTATTGCTAAGACCAGAGTATACTTTATTGTATGTTTCCTGAGTTGTTTGATTTGCTGCAGATTTAAGGGCCATTCCCACGAGCATGCGACTGCATGCGGCAAGCGCGACCTAACGTGGTCGCTTGAGCTGTACGGCCTCGTATGGAGTTGTGCGGACCTGGTCTCGACATTGCGCGGGGCTCCGGAAAAGTACTATATACTTCCTTTGTACAATGGAGGGATCCAGGTAGATTGTCCTTTGAACCCGCCCCCTTTAGATAATTCTGCCAACTTTAATGAAGCACCAGATTATTATGAACGCCAGACTAATTTCCTTCATGATAGTGGGTTTACCATGGTTTACCAGGTTTACCATGGCCATGCAGTCTGGCCTGTATTACAAAGGGAAGAGATAAGACTTTTGCCTTCCATCACAGTGAGGATGTGTTGGAGATTCACTGTGATGGATGTTTGTGTAAACTGTGGTAAGTGTGGGTCTTGGGCTTTTTGTAGTGTTATGCAGGAATGAAATTTCGTTCACACCTCGAACATCTGGCGGTGAAGTGCAGTCCCTTCTACCTCCCAAGAGAATTCACCTCCGTTATCCTGACCGCGGACTACATCCCACCCCAGGCAGACGTCCGTCTGGCACTGGAGGAGCTGCACGCCGTGGTCAACAAACACCAGACGTCTTACCCCGAGGCATTTACCACCATTGCTGGGGACTTCAATAAGGCGAACCTCAAGAAATCACTCCCCAACTTCCACCAACATGTCTCCTGCTGCACCAGAGGACTAAACACCCTCGACCACTGCTACATCACCATCAAGAATGCCTATCGTTCTATCCCTCGCCCTCACTTTGGTAAATCCGACCATACCGCGGTGCTGCTTCTTCCTGCCTACAGGCAGCAATTAATGAGCGCACCCCCAGAAGTGAGGACATTACAGAGCTGGTCAGGGGGGGGGGGGCAGAGGAACAATGCCAGGACTGTTTGGAGTCTGTAGACTGGGCAATGTTCAAGGACTCGGCAACGGACTTGAACGAATACGCCACAGTCGTTACAGACTTCATAAAGAAATGTGTGGAGGACTGCATCCCTACAAAAACCTTCCGAGTGTTTCCCAATCAGAAACCTTGGATGAACTTTGAGATCCGCACTCTTCTAAAGTCCAGACACAGGGCATTCACCTCCGATGATACAGTGGCCTACATGAAGTCCAGATACGACCTTGGTAAGGCCATCAAAAAGGCCAAAAGGGACTTCTGCTCCAAACTGGAGGATGAGACAGATGTTCGGCAGCTGTGGCGGGGCCTGAATGCAATCACCTCCTACAAGGCGAAACCAGGAGGCAGCTCGAATGTCGGTGAAACATCACTCCCTGACGAGCTCAATGCGTTTTACGCACGCTTTGACAGGGAGAATACTGATGTGCCTTCCCGATCCCCCATTCGCTGTGATGGCATTTCAGTCTCAGTCACAGAGGCCGACGTCAGGAAATCCTTCAGAGGGGTGAACCCCCGAAAAGCACCTGGTCCTGATGGTATACCCGGTCGTGTTCTAAAAACCTGTGCGGACCAACTGGCGGGAGTTTTTACGGACATTTTCAACCTCTCACTTCTGAGGTCTGAGGTCCCCACCTGCTTTAAAAGGGCATCAATTATACCGGTGCCCAAGAAGAGTAAGGTGACGTGCCTCAATGACTATCGACCAGTGGCACTAACGCCGGTGGTGATGAAGTGCTTTGAGAGGCTGATCATGGAGCAAATCAACTCCTACCTCGACAAAAACCTGGACCCACTGCAGTTCGCTTACCGCCACAACAGATCAACGGTGGATGCGATCTCGCTGGCTCTCCACTCCGCTCTGGACCACTTGGACAACAAAAACTCATATGTCAGGCTGTTATTCATCGATTACAGCTCGGCATTTAACACAATCATCCCCTCCAAACTGGTTACCAAACTCGCAGAACTGGGTCTCTGCGCATCCCTCTGCAATTGGATCCTCGACTTCCTCATTCACAGACCACAGTCTGTTCGTATTGGTGGAAATGTGTCAGCCTCGATAACAATCAGCACGGGAGCACCTCAAGGCTGCCTGCTCAGCCCCCTGCTGTACTCACTCTATACTCATGACTGCGTAGCCAGTCACAGTGCGAACTCCATCATCAAGTTCGCTGACGACACCACTATTGTGGGGCGTATCACTGATGGGGATGAGTCAGAGTATAGAAGAGAGATCGAGCAACTGTCCATATGGTGCCAGCGCAATAACCTGGCCCTCAACACCAGCAAAACCAAGGAACTGATTGTGGACTTTGGAAGGAGTAGGAGGGGGACCCACAGCCCCATTTATATCACCAGGTCGATGGTTGAAAGGGTCAAGAACTTCAAATTCCTGGGCGTGCACATCTCTGAAGATCTTTCCTGGTCCGATAACACTAACACAATTATCAAAAAAGCTCATCAGCGCCTCTACTTCCTGAGAAGATTACGGAGAGTCGGTTTGTCAAGGAAGACTCTCTAACTTCTACAGGTGCACAGTAGAGAGCATGCTGACCGGTTCCATCGTGGCTTGGTTCGGCAATTTGAGTGCCCTGGAGAGGAAAAGACTACAAAAAGTAGTAAACACTGCCCAGTCCATCATCGGCTCTGACCTTCCTTCCATCGAGGGGATTTATCGCAGTCGCTGCCTCAAAAAGGCTGGCAGTATTATCAAAGACCCACACCATCCTGGCCACACACTCATCTCCCTGCTACCATCAGGTAGAAGGTACAGGAGCCTGAAGACTGCAACAACCAGGTTCAGGAATAGCTACTTTCCCATAGCCATCAGCCTATTAAACCTGGCTCGGACAAAACTCTGATTATTAATAACCACTGCTATTTGCACTTTATCAGTTTATTTATTCATGTGTGTATATATTTATATCATGGTATATGGACACATGTATCTGTTTTGTAGTAAATGCCTACTATGTTCCGTGTGCTTAAGCAAAGCAAGAATTTCATTGTCCTATACAGGGACACATGACAATAAACTCACTTGAACTTGAACTTGAACATGTTGTGAATAAACATGGGGGATGGCATGGTGGCACAGCGGTAGAGTTACTGCCTTACAGTGCCAGAGAGCCGGGATGTATCCCGACTACGGGTGCTGTCTGTACGGAGTTTGTACGTTCTCTCTGTGACCTGCGTGAGTTTTCTCCGGGTGCCCTGGTTTCCACCCACACTCCAAAGACGTACAGGTTTGTAGGTTAATTGGCTTGGTATACTGTAGTGTAAATTGTCCCTGGTGTGTGCAGGACAGGGTTAAGGGCCTGTCCCACGAGCATGCAACTGCATACGGCAAGCGCGACCAAACAGGAAGCGGGGGCCGCGCGGAGGTCGAGTGATCCTGTACGAGTTGGCGTGAAGTTCGAGCGAAGTCCGCGGGAAGTTCGCGCTAGGCGTACGCCGTCAAGACGCTGCGTACGGCGTCAAGGCGCTGCGTACGGCGTCGAGACTGTGCACCGTTGCCGTTGCTGCGCGGAATTTTTGAACATTGTCAGTTTTCCGGAGCCCCGCCCGATGTCGGGACCAGCTCCGTACAACTCCATACGGCTCCGGCGATCGAAGTGGGACCGGCCCCGCGAGGCTGTACGGCGCAAGTGAACACGTTAGGTTGCGCTTGCCGCATGCAGTCGCATGCTCATGGGACAGGCCCTTTAGTGTGTAGGGATCGCTGGTCAGCATGGACTGTTTATGCACTGTGTCACTAAACTAAGCTAAACTAAATTAATGCCCTCTGACTCTGCAGACCAGGCTAAAACAGTTATTCACCAAATTCCATGCATTTGGGTTATGAATGAGATAGTGATACGAGCAAAATAAGTTATCCATTTAATTCACATAGTGGTTGGGCATATCAAGGGATCCTCATGCCAGATTACATTCATAGTTTATTTTAAGAAGTCTTTAATATCTTTATTCCTATCCTTAAAATAACTATAGCTTTCCTCATCTGACATTCTCAACCTGGGCTTCCTTGAAAGGCTTGGAATATCAAATTCCACCAGGGAATTGTGGTACATTAAAGATGAAAGAGATCGACTAAGCATGCTTGATAAAACATCAGAGGCAAATCAAAATCAATGGTAAGTACTAGACTATTAACAGCAGAGCATACTGATTTAATTTGTAAAAGATGAAACCACAATAAGTCTCTAGTATAAGGAAGTATTTAAGGTCTAGCCTCTGGGAGCACATCCGTGGAACTATATGTAGTCAATGTAATAATAATAATAATAATACATTTTATTTATGGGCGCCTTTCAAGAGTCTCAAGGACACCTTACAAACATTTAGCAGGTAGAGGAAAAACATGTAAGGGGAATGAAATAAATAGTAGAGACATGACTAGTACACAAAGTAAAGACAGAATTCAATACAAAACACAGTATGAGGCAATTAATGCACAGATGAAAAGGGAGGGGGACGTGGGGCTAAGGATAGGCAGCGGTGAAGAGATGGGTCTTGAGGCGGGACTGGAAGATGGTGAGGGACACAGAATTGCGGATCAGTTGGGGGTGGGAGTTCCAGAGCCTGGGACTTGCCCTGGAGAAGGCTCTGTCCCCAAAACTGCGGAGGTTGGACTTGTGGATGGAGAGGAGAGCGGCTGATGTGGATCTGAGGGACCGTGAGGGTTGGCAGGGGGAGAGGAGGTCAGTGAGATATGGGGGGGCCAGATGGTGGAGGACTTTGTAGGTGAGGATCAGGATTTTCTAGTTGATCCGGTGGGAGATGGGAAGCCAGTGAAGTTGTTTGAGGACTGGAGTGATGTGATGCCAGGATTTGGTGTGTGTAATGAGTCGGGCGGCTTCATTCTGGACCAGTTGGAGTCGGTTGATGCAGGTGGAGCTGATGCCAAGGAGAAGTGAGTTGCAATAGTCCAGTCGGGAGGAGATGAAGGCATGGATGAGTCTTTCAGCAGCGGGAGGTGTGAGAGAGGGTCTGAGTTTGGCGATGTTGCGGAGATGAAAGAGGGAGGTTTTAATGACATGGCGGATGTGAGGCTCAAGGGAGAGGGTGGAATCAAAGATCACGCTAGGGTTGCGGGCCTGGGGAGATGGGGAGACAGTGGTGCCGTCGATGGTGAGAGTGGGGTTATTGATTTTGCTGAGTGTGGCTTTGGAGCCTATGAGGAGGAATTCTGTCTTATCGCTGTTGAGTTTGAGGAAATTATGTTGCATCCAGGTTTTTATAGCTGACAAACAGGGTTGATATGGGAGAGGTGGAGGGGGGTGGGGGGGGGGGGGGGGGGGGGGTGGGGGGGGGGTTTGGTGGCGGGGTAGATCTGGGTGTCATCAGCGTAACAGTGGAAGTCCAGGTTGAAGTGGCGGAGTATCTGACCAAGGGGGAGGATGTAGATGATGAAGAGGAGGGGGCCGAGTACGGAGCCTTGGGAAATGCCTTTAGTGACTGTGGCTGTAGCTGAGGTGTGATTGTGGAGAGAGATGGTGGGATCTGTTGGAAAGGTAGGAACGGAGCCAGCTGAGTGCAGAGCCTTCAATGCCGAGGTCTTTGAGTCTGGTGAGCAGGATGTTATGGTTCACTGTATCGAAGGCTGCGCTCAGGTCGAGGAGGATGAGGATGTTGAGGGAACCAGTGTCAGCAGAGGTGAGGAGGTCGTTGAGGACTTTGAGGAGAGCAGTTTCTGTGCTATGGAGGGGGCGAAAGCCAGATTGGAGGGGTTCAAGTAGGTTATACGCAAGGAGGTGGGAATGAAGTTGTGACGCAACGATACGCTCCAGGGTTTTTGAAAGAAAGGGGAGGTTTGAGATTGGGCGGTAGTTAATGAGAGAGGAGGGATCAAGACCAGGTTTCTTTAAGATTGGTGTAACAGCAGCAGTTTTGAAAGCAGAGGGGACAATTCCTTGGGACAATGAGGAGTTGAAGAGATTAGTGAGGTAGGGGCAGAGAACGGGGAGGCAGGACTTCAGCAGGGGAGTGGGGAGAGGGTCGAGGGAGCAGGTAGTGGGTTTGGAAGAGCTGATGAGTTTGGAGATTTCAGTAGGGGTGACCAGGTCAAACTGGGAGAGGAAGCAGTGTGGAGGAGGGGTAAGGAGGTCAGTGGAGATGTTGAAAGGAGGGGCCTTGATAGGTGGTGGAGTAGATGCTGGAGAGTCGGGTACAGGGGATAAAGGTTGATAAATGGTGCTGATTTTATCAGCGAAAAAGTGGAGGAATGAGTTGCAGAGATCCGGAGTAGAGGTAGGGAGAGTGTTGGCTTGAGGCTTGAGGAGGTTGCCCACTGTGGAGAAGAGGGTTCTGTGGTTTAGGCAGGGGTCGGTGAATATGGAGGAGAGGTAGGCAGACTTTGCAGCAATGAGGGCATCTTTGTAGTCAGTAAGAATGTAAAGTTCTTAAGACACCGTATCTTCAGGAGGATGCATCACCACAATACTGCACCATCTTTTTGATTCTGTGGCTTTGCTTGCTATCTTCCTAAAATGGCACTGATAATAATAATAATAATAATAATAACTTTATTTATAAAGCGCTTTTAGACAACATCAGTTACCACAAAGTGCTGTACATGGGAAGTCAACAAAAAGTTATTACAAACTACTAAAACCATTAAGACGACAGGACTATAAAAACAGTAAAAATTAAAAGACATTAAAAGCACTAAAACAGGAACAATGTCTCAGCCAGTGTCGAAAGCCAGTGAATAAAAGTGAGTTTTTAGTGAGGATTTAAAGATGGACACTGATCTCCTCTGATGTACAGGGCTTTTTTTGTTATATGTTAGGTTGAAATTAAATAAAAATTAAATTATGTTAAAATTAAAACAGATAAACCAGACCAATTCTTAACGAGTTGGTCTCCATTTATTGACTTCTTGGAAGCATATGGTGCAACAAAACGTAAAATCCAACTGCTTCAGGACTGGGTGAAAGATGGTCAAGAATATAAATACTTATCTCCTATCTATTTTCTACTCTTTCTCTCTCTCTCTTTCTTCTCTCTTCTTTTCCTCACTTTCTCTCTCATTTTTTTTTTGTTTTCTCACACACTATACATCACATGTTTTTCTATTCTCTATTATCTAGTCTTTCTTTTTTTCTCTCTTTTTAAAAAATTAAAAAAAATGAAGCTGTACATAGACTGTATCATGCCAACATATATTTGGCACCTGAAAAAAAGGTTCCACAGTATTGTACTCACTTCTAATAATCAAATTAAAAAAAAAAGAAATTAAATAAAAATGAACACACTGTGGCGGTGGAAAGCATCTTGTCCGGAAACATTACCATCTGGTTTGGGAATTGCTCTGCCAAGGACAAGAAGGCTCTGCAGAGAGTAGTGCGTTCGGCCGAACGCACTATGGGAACTTCACTCGCCCCCCTGCAGGAACTATACAACAGGAGGTGCAACTCCAGAGCAAATAAAATCATGGGAGACCCCTTCCACCCCTGCAACGGACTGTTCCAGCTGCTACGGTCAGGCAAACGCCTCCGTTGCCATGCGGTGAGAACGGAGAGGTTGAGTAGGAGTTTCTTCCCAGAGGCAATTCGGACTGTAAACGCCTATCTCACCAGGGACTAACTCTACTGAACGTTTTTCCTTCCATTATTTATTATGAAAAAGAATATGTGTGTTTGTGTTTATAATTTGTTTGGTTGTTTTGTTGTCTGTCTTTTGCACAAAAGTACGCGAGCATTGCCACTTTCATTTCACTGCACATCTCGTATGTGTATGTGACAAATAAACTTGACTTGACTTGACTTGACTTTTAGAGATACAGCATGGAAACGCGCTCTTTAGCCCACGTAGTCCACACCAATCAGTGACCAGCCGTTCACACTAGTTTTACATATTCCCACTTTCACATCCACTCCTGGTGCAGGAGGGGTGATTTACAGAAGCCATTCAACCTATAAACCCACGTGTCTATGGGATGTGGGAGGAAACTGAAGCACTCGGAGTTATCCCATGCAGTCACAGGGAGAACATGCAAATTCCACACAAACAACCCTTGAAGTCAGGATCGAACCTGGATTTCTGGCGCTATGAGGCATTAGCTCTTCCGGTTGAACCACCGTGGTTTAATTAATGTGAATGATCTAGAACTCAGTGATGTTGAGCTGTGCTGTGAGTTTCAGATCATTTAGCAAAATTTTATATTTCATTCTGCTGAAATGTTTTAGAAGAAACTCTTGATGTTAAGTGAAATGGTCATTTCTCATTAAAATGTAGCCATCCCAGATGTGTTCCACCAAGAGAGACTTCTTTTGAGACAGTAAGTTTTCACATTCACATTGCAGTTCCTACATCAAGTTTAGCACGCGACCACAGTGTAGTCATTGTATCTCCAGTATGTAGCTGTAGCTGGGAGTCAGCTGCCTCTCACTTTACACAAAGCTGAAAAGATGTGAGGGTGTTTGTTTAGTTTAGTTTAGTTTAGAGATACAGCACGGAAACAGGCCCTTCGGCCCATCGAGTCCACACCGAAGAGTGACCCTCCCCACACACACATTAACACTACCCAACATACTACGTACAAGTTTACATTTATACCAAGCCAATTCTCTGCCTCAGAGGGCAGTGGAGGCCAGTTCTCTGGATACTTTCACGAGAGAGCTAGATAGGGCTCTTAAAGATAGCGGAGTCAAGGGATATGGGGGAGAAGGCAGGAATGGGGTACTGATTGGGGATGATCAGCCATGATCACATTGAATGGCGGTGCTGGCTCGAAGGGCCGAATGGCCTCCTCTGCACCTATTGACTATTGTCTATTGTCTAATTAACCTCTAGACCTGGATGTCTTTGGAGTGTGGGAGGAAACCAAAGATATTGGAGAAAACCCACGCAGGTGATGGGGAGAACGTACAAACTCCGTACAGCCAGCACCCATAGTCAGGATGGAGCCTGGGTCTCTGGCACTGTAAGGCAGCAACTCTACCGCTGCGCCACATTTGATTTCACAAAACTGACTATTTTAATTACTATAATGAAGACATTGTGCAATTTGGAGGATACAGTAGTTCCTTGGCTGCCCAAGCCTCTTGGTGAATGAACCAAATGCCTCCCATCTCCCTCACTGAGCTAGTGGTGCAGCTTCCATCACTCCCGGATATCAGGCTGACATGGCGACTGTCAATCCATGCGGGATTCCATGCACTGCTGCATACTCATGCAGAACTCAAAGCATGTTAACACCAGTTGTATTTTGTGGCATATCTTCACACCAAATCTTCACGCAACCACTTTATAGGCATAACATAAATAAACAACAGAACCTCAGCATCAATGGTGCTTTCATTATAATGTGCAAACACAGAGTGGAATTATTTTCTTACATACAGTCCTGTAAAGTATTGCCATAGTTATGCACATCTCCGATTAGCAAGTGAATAGTCTACTGAGCCTTCTTGGGCGCCGGTATGTTTGATAGCCTTTCGAAGGGGATAGGAAGCTCAGTTTTCAGAAACGAAAGGTTGAAGATAGGAAGATATTGTCCAGGTTTGTTCAGCATTGTCACCTTGACTGTGTACACTTGGGAATGTAAATTGTGGATGTCTGGGATACTTAAATTACCACATGTTTGGCTGAGACAGAGATGTTAAGGAACCTGGCCATAAGCTGCGTTCTGTGTCCTGTCCTGACCCTCCACATGTAGAACACTTCAGAGCAGTGTGAGTATTGCTCCATCTCTGTCGCTCCAGCTTGTTCTGACTGAGCAGGGACTTGGACTTTTCATGCTGCATCAGAAGAATAAGTGGGCTGAAGGAGGGAGAGTTATAACATGTATTTTAATAGGTTCTAAGTCTTAGTCTTAGGCGTTACTAAACTATAATCCTCTTTGCATTACACAACACAGTTTTAATGATTTATTTATCTTAAATGTTAGTCATTTGCCTAATCGTCTTTTAGGCACTTGCAATAATCCAACTGTTTGCTCAGATTGTAACTGACTGACTAACACATTAAAATGAATGGGTTATTTAATGTCTAGGTGGGTGCCTCCAATTGAGGTGTTTCTATGTGAAGAAGGTAAGAAAATGTATTATGAATTAGAAGACGTTGTCACTGTTGTGTATGATGCTGCACGGTTGTACTACATATTTTCTGTGCAAAATTCACGTTATGTAGTTTGGTGTGTGCTTGTGTGTGTGTGTGCTGTGTGTGTGTGTGTGTGTGTGTGTGTGTGTGTGTGTGTGTGTGTGTGTGTGTGTGTTTGTGTGTTTGCGTTTATGTGTTTTTGTATGCGTGTGTGTGTGTTGTTTGTGTGTGTGTGTGTGTGTTTGTGTGTGTGTGTGTGTGTGTGTGTGTTTGTGTGTGTGTGTGTGTGTGTGTGTGTGTGTGTGTGTGTGTGTGTGTGTGTGTGTGTGTGTGTGTGTGTGTGTGTGTGTGTGTGTGTGTGTGTGTGTGTGTGTGTGTGTGTGTGTGTGTGTGTGTGTGTGTGCTTGTGTGTGTGTTTGTGTGTGTGTGTGTGTGTGTGTGTGTGTGTGTGTGTGTGTGTGTGTGTGTGTGTGTGTGTGTGTGTGTGTGTGTGTGTGTGTGTGCTTGTGTGTGTGTGTGTGTGTGTGTGTGTGCTTGTGTGTGTGTGTGTGTGTGTGTGTGTGTGTGTGTGTGTGTGTTTGTGTGTGTGTGTGTGTGTGTGTGTGTGTGTGTGTGTGTGTGTGTGTGCTGTGTGTGTGTGTGTGTGTGTGTGTGTTTGTGTGGTGTGCGTTGTAGTGTGTGCTTGTGTGTGTGTGCTTATGTATGTGTGTGTGGAACAGTGGAACAGTCGGCGATCTTATATGCAGTGACTTTAGTACTAAAATATAATGGTGAAATAAGTGATAAGATACTGGGATAATGCAGCGTAATGAAATTAAATGGAGCATTTACTGAACTGTCAAATTCTTTATCAGTGAAGTCTTTATCAGAAGTATAAATTTGTCCCCCCTTTTATAATAGGCCACATAAGACAAAATTAAAACATCATAGGGTTTACATATTCGCCGTATAGGATTTATTTTGAAAATCTAAGAATTCACAAGTTATTGAAAATGGAAACCTTTGCATCTCAGCATGTTCATGCTCTTGACAATTACATTGTGACACTCAATTCACCTGTGGACTGGCAAGACCCCAAGTTGCTATTTTACACATAAATTGCAAAAGTCTCTACTTAATAATACATTATAATTTTAGTGGCAAGAAGCTACTGTGGCTTTCAAGAGATCAATAAAAAGCGTTGTGAATCATGAAAAAGTCTAAGTCAAGGGGACGTTTAGACAATGCATTATATTTATTATTAATTCAATAAAAAACTCACTTACATTTGCACTTTCGATGAATTTTAGTGTAAGTAAAATTGTCTGTTTAATGTGGTTGTTTCGAAAGTGTTTATGATTGATAGGGATGATAAAACGATGAACTAATCTGCCATTGCCTTCAGTCATTGGTTTTGTTTACGTACAGTGGCTTGCAAAAGTATTCATACCCCTTGAACTTTTCCACATTTTGTCACGTTATAACCACAAACGTAAATGTATTTTATTGGGATTTTATGTGATAGACCAACACAAAGTGGCGCATAATTGTGAAGTGGAATGAAAATGATACATGGTTTTCAAATTTTTTTATAAATAAAAAACTGAAAAGTGTGGCGTGCAAAAGTATTCAGCCCCCTTTACTCTGATACCCCTAAATAAAATCCAGTGCAACCAATTGCCTTCAGAAGTCACCTAATTAGTAAATAGAGTCCACTTGTGTGCAATCTAATCTCAGTATAAATACAGCTGTTTTGCGAAGGCCTCAGAGGTTTGTTAGAGAACATTAGTGAACAAACAGCATCATGAAGCCCAAGGACCACACCAGACAGGTCAGGGATAAAGTTGTGGAGAAGTTTAAAGCAGGGTTAGGTTATAAAAAAATATCCCAAGCTTTGAACATCTCACGGAGCACTGTTCAATCCATCATCCGAAAATGGAAAGAGCATGGCACAACTGCAAACCTACCAAGAAATGGCCGTCCACCTAAACTGACAGGCCGGGCAAGGAGAACATTGATCAGAGAAGCAGCCAAGAGGCCCATGGTAACTCTGGAGGAGCTGCAGAGATCCACAGCTCAGGTGGGAGAATCTGTCCTCAGGACAACTATTAGTCGTGCACTCCACAAATCGGGCCTTTATGGAAGAGTGGAAAGAAGAAAGCCATTGTTGAAAAAAAGCCATAAGAAGTCCCGTTTGCAGTTTGCCACAAGCCATGTGGGGGACACAGCAAACATGTGGAGGAAGGTGTTCTGGTCAGATAAGACCAAAATTGAAGTTTTTGGTCTAAATGCAAAACGCTATGTGTGGCGGAAAACTAACACTGCACATCACCCTGAACACACCATCCCCACTGTGAAACATGGTGGTGGCAGCATCATGCTGTGGGGATGCTTTTCTTCAGCAGGGACAGGGAAGCTGGTCAGAGTTGATGGGAAGATGGATGGAGCCAAATACAGGGCAATCTTGGAAGAAAACCTGTTAGAGTCTGCAAAAGACTTGAGATTGAGGCGGAGGTTCACCTTCCAGCAGGACAACGACCCTAAACATACAGCCAGAGCTACAATGGAATGGTTTAGATCAAAGCATATTCATGTGTTAGAATGGCCCAGTCAAGGTCCAGACCTAAATCCAATTGAGAATCTCTGGCAAGACTTGAAAATTGCTGTTCACAGACGCTCTCCATCCAATCTGACTGAGCTTGAGCTATTTTGCAAAGAAGAATGGGCAAAACTTTCAGTCTCTAGATGTGCAAAGCTGGTAGAGACATACCCCAAAAGACTTGCAGCTGTAATTGCAGCGAAAGGTGGTTCTACAAAGTATTGACTCAGGGGGGCTGAATACTTTTGCACGCCACACTTTTCAGTTTTTTATTTGTAAAAATATTTGAAAACCATGTATTATTTTCCTTCTACTTCACAATTATGCGCCACTTTGTGTTGGCCTATCACATAAAATCCCAATAAAATACATTTACGTTTGTGGTTGTAACGTGACAAAATGTGGAAAAGTTCAAGGGGTATGAAAACTTTTGCAAGCCACTGTATGTGTGTGAGAGAGTAACTGGTCCATTGGTCACTGCATGATCGCTTCATTTTCCCAAAGTATCTAACTCATGGAATTCAAGGCGATGAGAGATAAGTCAGAGTATTCCTTTAATGGGACATTAGTCTTCCAAACGTATTCAGAATTTGTAACAAAATAATTGGATTTATGATGGTGGCGTAGCATTAAAATGGCTGCCCCTTACAGTGGCAGAGACCCTGGTTTGATTCTATGGGTGCTGTCTGTACGGTGTTTGTATGTGCTCCCCATAACCTGCATGGGTTTTCTCCGGGATCTCCCGTTTCCTCCCACGCTCCAAAGACGTACAGGTTTGGAGGTTAATTGGCTTTGTTAAAAATTGTAAATTGTGTCCAGTATGTGTAGGATAGTGTTAGTGTGTGCGGGTCGCTGGTTGGTGCAGACTCGCTGGGCCGAAGGGCTTGTTCCCTCGCTGCATCTCTAAACTAAAGTAAACCAAACTAAACTAAAAGATGATTATACATATAAGGGGAGAAGTGGTATTAGGCAATGATGTGTAAATAAGTCCATCTCAAAGGAGTTTTCCTGGTCTTATTTCTGCCTAAACTGCGTATCTGAGCTTGTGTACCAGTTCCCAAAACTGGTCTTTTCCCAAACCTAGCCTCGAGTCAGCCTCTTGGATCGGGAAGTTCTACGTTGGGCCTTCAGTGTTGTAATGGAATCAAATAGTTCAGAGGAGGGGAAAAAGAGAGGAAACTCCCTCATTTCACCAGCACTCTCAAATGTCTAAAACATTGCCCCTGTGAATTTAAAAAAAATTCAAAATCATTAAAAAAAACTTAAAAAAAAAAAAATACCCAAAGTACATTAATGCCTTTAAATTTCACAAATCTAAACTAATAACCCATAGAAATTAAAAAAAATCGAAACATATTAACTATACTTCTATCCATCTACTATTAGAGACCTAATTTTATTTTGAAAGATTAGAAAGGTATTTTTACATTAAGAACTTTACATTTACAAATAACACCTTCCCAAACCGCTTGAAGTCCTTCATTCAAAGTATTAAGACCACTCGTGCCTCCCTTTTTCCTGGTGTTGGATTCTCCAGTGAGTGTGGAGTCTAAACTATGTGTCATCTTCTTCAAGTTACTCCTCCCATTGCTGAATTCCAACGTGGCATCCAGAGACTGGAGAAAGACAAACCAGATTCAGATTCAGATTCAGATTCAGATTCAATTTTAATTGTCATTGTCAGTGTACAGTACAGAGACAACAAAATGCATTTTAATTGTCATTGTCAGTGTACAGCACAGAGACAACAAAATGCATTTTAATTGTCATTGTCAGTGTACAGTACAGAGCACAATGAAATGCATTAACCAGCAATGGCAATTGATAATGACGACCAATGCAAAGCTTTGGTTTTTTTGCTCAGACATGTAAATATAAAAGTATACAACGCAACCATGTTTGCCACATAACCCAAACCTTTATTGAGCATGTTTGGGAACATGGCTTGGGAGCACAGCTTGTGTGAACAAGCTCCATCCAAGAGCTCAAGAAATTGCAGAGAATTGTGGACGCAGCCCAGACCATCACACAGACCAACCTCTCTTCCATTGACTCCATTTACACCTCACGCTGCCTCGGCAAGGCCAGCAGCAAAATCAAGGCTGAGTTGCACCCTGACCACTCCCTCTTCTCCCTTCTCCCATTGGGCAAAAGGTATAGAGTGTGAAAACGCACACCACCTTATTCAGGGATAGTTTGTTCCCAGCTGTTATCAGGCAACTGAACCATCCCACCACAACGAGAGAGCAGTGCCCAACTACTGAATACCTAATAACTACTGAATTTTATCTGATAAACCTTCTGCTCATAATCTTGGTGCATTTGACCTTCGTGAAGGTGCTGAATCTAAGTTATCATTGGAACTGCAGTAAGAAATGGAATGGAATCTGTGCCACCTGAAAATACTGTATCCGATTTGTGGGGTTGAGTTTGCTATTAATTCCACTAATTAGGAGAAGGGCTTGGTGAAATTCCAGAGTATTTTGTGACTTTACAGTAACCAAAAAACCTAAGGGAACTAACTTAAATAGTGTTGATTCATGCATTACATAGGACTACGGAAACAGACCATTTAGCCAAGTTGATCAGTGCTAGTGTAAACTGTCATGTCCAAATTCCTGGTAATTTTAGATATGAATTTGTCCCATGGTAACTTTAATCATAATGCTTTTGTATCATTCATTTTATGTATGCATGCCTGTGGAAAAATATTGATTTTTGAACTGGAAACCATGAGACAAAATCGATATGTAAAGTGAAAACAATTTTAGAAGTTGGGCATTGTCTACAACCTGGACAATGCTCGTTTTCATTATCAGCCTAAATCCCCTATTACTACCTGGATAGATAACGGAACCAATTACTTTTTCCCATAATAATTCCAATCTAATAAAATGCAACGGAACTAAACTAAAATTAGATGTGTTATTTAATGTTTTAAATAGAATAGTTTCAAAATTTGGAGATCTGACATTTATATTGTGTGGAGTCGAGTACTTAACGAATAATGAGGACCTTAACTGACCTATTTAGATGACCAAGGTTGACAGATTAGCATTTGCAAAGGTTAAGAATGAGGCTATTATAAGAGCGCATTGTGTGTAAAGATTGTGGAACTCTTGAGAAATGTTCCTCATTAGAACAGGTTTCCTTTGGTATAAATTGAAAGGGCACAGGTATGAGAATTAGAAATCGCTTCCACACCTGGACTAATGCTGTTTCATTCATTTGTTAATTTTGCTCAATTTACTTTTGTAACGCTTGAATTTAATTGTATTTGTTTAATATGGTAAGGCCATTTTATAATAAGGCTCTCTGGGATCCATTGTACATTATGGTCCTGAATTTGCTGACAACTGCTGACGCTATTGGATGGAATCAGTTTAAATGGGACCAGCAATTTTCATTATGCAAGCAAATTCAAGAGCCCAAGTCCCGATCAAAGAACGCTGACTTTGCCAGTCACGTCTAGCACACGACTCCCAGCTGGTGTAGCCCACTGGTGGAGGATTATCCTTGAGATGCCCTCGTCTTTACACTTGATAACCAACTCTCAGACACATTGAAGAGACAGTGAAGGGGAAGCCATGTTATTAGTGTATTTAATTTTAGTTTGATTTAGTGTCTTTGTTTTTTTCGATTGTTTGAGTTCTGGGGACATAGAAAAATGTTTAAAGATAAAATAAAACCATTTCAACGTTATTTGCCCCCATGTTTAATAGTTAATAAATAAACCTGAATGTGGTAACTAACGGTGGTGGGTGTATAGAACGAGCTGCTGGAGGAGGTAGTTCAGGCAGGGACTATTACAATGCTTAATCAACATTTTAGACAAGTACATGGATAGGATAGGTTTAGAGGGAGATGGGACACATTTTTGCATATTTTTAATTAATTTGTTCTATATCTCTTTATATCACCATCTATACATATCTCTATATCTATTGTTACCCCTTCTCCTGACTCCCAGTCTGAAGCAGGGTCTTGACCCGAAACTTCACTTTTTCCTTTTCTTCAATGATGCTGTCTGACCCGCTGAGTTACTCCAGCTTTTTGTGTCTATCTTTGGTTTAAACCAGCATCTGCAGTTCCTTCCTGCCCAGTGCGTCCTTTATCCCTGGAACCTTTATCCAGCTCTACCACTGTACACTTGTTGCAACTCCTCAGGTTGAGGTGCAAGTACTTTCCCATTCCACATTTCTCCAGGTTGCCCATTGAAGACAACGTCTTATGCAAGTCTGCATGCCTGGACGTTATTGACATCAAATGTGTTCCACCATTTTGGCAAATCTGAAATATATTGAAACCAATTAGAAATACTTAATTATTTAACAATCTGCTCTGACTTTATAAAATAATGAGTTTTAGTTTTTTCAATTTTAGTTTTAAAGATACAGTGCAGAAACAGGCCCTTTGGTCCACCGAGTCTGCGCCAACTAGCGATCTCCGTGCACGAACACTATCCTACACACACTTGGGACATTTTTTTTTACATTTATACCAAGCCAATTACCCTACAAAAACCTGTACGTCTTTGGAGTGTGAGAGGAAAAAGCGGATCTCGAAAAAACCCATGCAGGTCACGGAGAGAACGCACAAACGCCATACAGATATCACTCGTAGTCAGGATTGAACCCGGGTCTCTTGTGTGCAAGGCAGTAGCTTTACAGCGACGCCACCGTGCTGCCTGCAATTCATGTATCTGAACAGACTTGTAACACTGGAAGCACAAAACTGTTTAAATCAATGACTTGAATTATAGTTGCCCAGATGTGAAACATTAAAATATAATTGTCACAACCAGATCTAACGTTTCGAAGATGAAATGTTTATTTCATTTTCCCATAATCCTAATCTTGGATTTTATACATGAGCCATCCTGACTTCAAATTTGTTATTATCTAAATGAGAAAAGAATAAAATTCAAAACTCTCCTTCTTCATCAAATGCCGGTTTTGTGAGTAGTTTAAAGCATCACATTTCATGAAACCTTTTTACGATGCCAATTACTGGGAATAGGGAACAATTTATATAGAAATTATCAGCAATTTTGAATAATTTATTTCAGATATCCCCTACAAAAGCATAAAGCAGCAGAGAATAAGTCAGCAAAGATATAATTTGAGTTAGCTGTTAAATATATACTTAAAGCAAAATGGGTTCTCCAGTCCAGAAATATTGAATTTTTCATATTGTTCAATGTCAGTTTAGATCAATTTCTGGAGCTGCAAAAATATTCCATAATTAAGATTTTCCTATCAACTTCTAAGATGAAGGAACTGAGGTGTTTTGTCAGAGGGTTGTACACTTCAAGTCCAGGGCTGGCTGGTCCTTGAAGTTGGGTATTTATTTGGAGAGTTGCTAAGCCACTAGATGGAGCATCGTCAGTCAAACTGAAGGTGGATGGAAAGGAAGTCCATCACAGTTCTATTTGCAACCTCTGTATCATCTTCCAGGCAAATGGTGACTGCCTAGGATGGTGATAGTCATGGTGTGGCCTAGAGCTGGAGTGCATAGATGCTTGTTAGTTCTATACCTTGGGCAGGTTCATTTTAGATCCCAACTTGCCTCTGTCCTGATAATCTTACCCTTCAACTTCAAACAAGGGATACAAATCTTAGAATGAGTGTGAAAATCATCAGCCAATGACCAACCAATGGTGAGTGGCGTTTCTTGTCTCTTCCACCTTTCCAAAGGATTTCAGAGAATTAGTCTAGATTCAGCGATACAAAGATTGTATGGATGGGAAAAGAACAGTGAAATCAGCAATGGGAAACGACATGTGTTTCTCTCTCTCTCCCTTGTGTGGAAATGTCAGATATTCAGAATCCACTCATTTCAAAATATTGAATGTTGCTTTGGAAATGAAAGGGTTAAGCTAAAACATTTCTCATTTTGAATTGCGTAGAATTGCTACTGTAGGCTTTGGAGAATTAAGGACAAGATATGAATATCCATAGATTATGGCAAAATGGCTAAACTCCCAGATATAATTTGTCATGGTTACTGATTTTCATTTATTTCACTGATTATGTTGTCTAAAATATTTGTGCACAAATGTTTTACGCTTTGGAAAGTTTTCTGTTTCCAATGCCATCACATTAATTGAAATGATTTGTGGTTCATGCATGTGCAATAAGGATAAATAAACTGTGAATTTGATTCACTGTCAAGGCATCTGGTCAGTCCAGTGGGCCAAACCATGCTTGCATTTCACTGACGGTTCATAGAGAAACACAGGCCATGCCCCTCTCATTTAGTTTTGTTTAGTTTAGAGATATAGCACGGAAACAGGCCCTTCGGCCCACCGAGTCTGCACCGACCAGCGATCCTCGCACATTAATGAAAACTGTAACGTCCAGGTTCAGGAATAGCTTCTTCCATACAGCCATCAGTCTATTAAAATTCTTAAGGGGGTGGACAGGCTAGATGCAGGAAGATTGCTCCCGATGTTGGGGAAGTCCAGGACAAGGGGTCACAGCTTAAGGATAAGGGGGAAATCCTTTAAAACTGAGATGAGAAGAACTTTTTTCACACAGAGTGGTGAATCTCTGGAACTCTCTGCCACAGAGGGTAGTCGAGGCCAGTTCATTGGCTATATTTAAGAGGGAGTTAGATGTGGCCCTTGTGGCTAAGGGGATCAGGGGGTATGGAGAGAAGGCAGGTACGGGATACTGAGTTGGATGATCAGCCATGATCATATTGAATGGCGGTGCAGGCTCGAAGGGCCGAATGGCCTACTCCTGCACTTAATTTCTATGTTTCTTTGTTTCTATGTTTCTAAACACAACAATGAATAAGATGTGAGCTCTAAGCTGCAAAAGACTATATTATTATTGCACTATGTTTGTTATTTATCGATAATTTTCTTTTTTTCCCTTCCCCCGTTATGTACAATGTTTACCTATTCACATATTCTGTTGTGCTGCAGCAAGTAAGAATTTCATTGTCCCATCCAGGACAAATGACAATAAAACACTCTTGACTCACTTGACTCTCTTAACACTATCCCACACACACCAGGGACAGTTTACACTTATACCAAGCCAATTTACCTACAAACCTGTATGTCTTTGGGGTGTGGGAGGAAACCGAAGATCTCGGAGAAAACCCACGTGGTCACGGGGAGAACGTACAAACTCCACACATGACAGCACCCGTAGTCGAGATCGAACCTGGGTCTCCGGCGCTGCATTCGCTGTAAGGCAGCAACTCTACCGCTGCGCCACCGTGCTGGCCTATGGGACACCTTGTCTCTGACCTCTGCAGTGCCATTGAGGTGGAGGGCAGATTACCGGCTCCCACTTCCCACCAACCTCGACAAGAGCCCACAGGCAGAGCACAAGTTCCCTGTGGGGTAGAATGCTCTTTACACCAGAAATAGATGGTGCATAAAAAAAATACAGGACGAAAAATAGGCCCTTCGGCCCAACTCATCTTTGCCGACCAAGATGCTCATCTACGCTAGTCCTATTTGGCTGTGTTTGGATTTATTATTGTCAAATGTGCTGAGGAACAGTTTGTTTTGCCTGCACAAACAGATCGGATTTACCATGCATACATACAATCAGTTCAAACTCAAGTACAATAGAAAGAGCAAAAGGGAAGATACAATATACAATACAATACAATACAATACAATTTATTTGTCATTTGGACCCCTTGAGGTCCAAACGAAATGACGTTTCTGCAGCCATACATTACAAAACAAAAGACCCGAGACACAACACAATTTACACAAACATCCATCACATCGCTGTGATGGAAGGCAAAAATACTTCTCTCTCCCCTGCACTCCCCCCCCCCCCCCCATGCCCCCGGCTGTTAGAGTCAAAGTCAAAGCCCCCGGCTGGCGATGGCGATTGTCCCGCGGCCATTAAAGCCACGCCGGGTGATGCAAGGCCGCACACCGGGTCTTGTTGTTGGAGCCCCCGGCGTGCGCTCGCAGAGTCCCGCGGCCATTCCAAGCCGCGCGGGCCGGTGATGTACGGCCCCGCTCCAGGTGCTCGGACTCGGCCAGCTCCGCGACGGTGAGGTGAGTAGTCGGCAGCTCCACAACTGGAACCCCAGGTCATTCCTGTTGGAGGCCGCTCCACGTTGCAGCCCCAACGACAACGGAGACCCGACAAAGAAAAAGTCGGGTCTCCCGTGCAGGGCATATATTTTAAAGTTACCCCTCCCCCCCACACACATACCCCAACAAAGAAAATTACAAAAACTACATAAAAACAAGACAAAAAATAAAAAAAACACAGACGGACTACAGAGGCCGCTGCTGACAAGAGTCGCGCCGCCCAACAGAACTGGGTAAAAACACTAGACAAAGTGTACAGAATATAGTTCTCAGCATTGTAGTGCATCAGTTGCTTGGCGTACATCATTCAAATCTTTCCTATCCATGAACCTGTCCTAATGCCTTTTAAATGTTGTTATTGTACCTGTCTCACCTACTTTCTTAGTCAGCTTGTTTTATGTACACATCCCTTTAATGCCCCTTTAATTTAAATCTTTCCCCTCACCTTAAATCGCTGTGCTCTTGTTTTTCGTTCCCCTTCTCTGGGAGACAAAGACGTATTCACCTTATCTATGCCATTCATAATTTTATATACCTCTATAAAGTCACTCTTCAGACATCTATACTGCAGGGAATCATGTCTTAACCTGCCCGATCTCTCTCTATAACCGGGGCCTTAAATCAGTTGCCTCAATGTGTGACACAACTACATTAATTTAGTTGGGATCAATAGACAATAGACAATAGGTGCAGGAGTAGGCCATTCAGCCCTTCGAGCCAGCACCGCCATTCAATGTGATCATGGCTGATCATCCCCAATCAGTACCCCGTTCCTGCCTTCTCCCCATATCCCCTGACTCCGCTATCTTTAAGAGCTCTATCTAGCTCTCTCTTGAAAGTATCCAGAGAACCAGCCTCCACTGCCCTCTGAGGCAGAGAATTCCACAGACTCGCAACTCTCTGCGTGAAATCGCTGACCTTAATTGGATAGGCAAAAGCAGGTTAGGTACATTTCTTTGTTAATATTGCTTGATTTCTTGACCATTTTACTTAATTGTTTTAAATAATTGAAGTAGGATTGTTGACCTGAAAAGTTAACTTTGGCCATCCCCTTTCACTGATACAGCTTATCTTTCTGATTGTTTCAAGCATTTTCTCTTTTTAGTTCAGATTGCTGGTAGCTGCAGTGCTTTGAATGCCATTTACTGTTGAGAGTAAGCATGGGTGTGGGAAAATAATGGCGGGTACATTGGTTGTGTGGGGAGGGGAGAGGCCATTTTGTGCTCGGAATACCCCAAAGATAAATTTATGAAAGTTGATCTAAAATGGTGGTCCCATCAAGGAATTAATATTATCAATGGAGTACACAGTCTGTGTAGCTCAGCTGTCTTATAGTCTCTTAAATTAATATGGCAAGGGAGTTTTTCCCATTCTAACATATTAGACAGATTTGATGGGAATAATTTTTATCCAACTCCTGATTTTTCAATGTGATTTCATGTTCATTAGTTCTAGGAGCAGAATTAGGCCATTTGGTCCATCTAATAGTAGCTTGACTAGTATAGCTGGGACTCTCTATCACTCTAAATCTACCCCGCCATTAAATCATGGATGATCTATCTTTCTTTCTCAACCCCAGTCTCCTGCCCTCTCCCCATAACCTCTGACATGCTTACTAATCAAGAATCTGACAAACTCCACTTTAAAATATCCATTGATTTGGCCTCCACAGCCGTCTGTGGCAATGAATTCACACTTTCCTTACTTTAACATTTTAAAACTTTGAAACCTGTTTCGGCAAAGGTTTCTGAACTTCAGATCTGAAATGTTTGTAGCATTATCACTGTAATCTTTACAGCAGCCTTTATGATCTACATGTAACGATGGCAAATCCGTGCTCACTCTTATTGCACTGAAGATGACAGCATCAACTGGTCTCTGCACACACACACACACACACACACACACACACACACACACACACACACACACACACACACACACACACACACACACACACACACACACACACACACACACACACACACACACACACACACACACACACACACACACACACACACACACACAGTGAAACAAATGGGGGAGTCCTTACCTCCAATGCCTGTCGAGTATCTGCTGAGGAAACCATCACAGTCTCCATGTTGAGCTCCAATTTTTAATGTACTCCTGCCACTGCATGAAATCTAACTGAGTTTTTATTTGTGTGCAAAGACATGATTATCACTGAGCAAACATGTTGGTCCAGAAAATCTAATTTTGATCTGTGAATGTCGTTCCCTCAGAATAGCATTTAAAAATTGGATTATTTTTAAAGTAAGTTTTATTAGTTTTGCAAGGATTGCTTAAGTTAACCCAATTACTTAATGCTTTGTGTGTTAATATTATTGTATGCCTTATAAAAAGTTATGAAAGGATCATTCAGTTTTACTAGATAGACACAAAAAGGTGGCGTAACTCAGCGTGTCAAACAGTATCTCTGGAGAAAGGGAATAGGTGACGTTTCGGGTTGGGACCCTACTCCAGAGATTCTATTTGGCCTGCAGAGTTACTCCAGTTTTTTGTGTCTATCTTCGGCTTAAACCAGCACCTGCACATCCTTCCAAAGTCATTTTTTGAACATCTTAGTTTGTTGCTTTCTCTTAGACTTTGCACCAAGTCAGTTTGATGACTTTACTCTCTCACACATCACAGACCATAAGCCACGACAGGGAAACCCATGCACGGAGGCTCCCTCAAAGTCTGCATTGGGTTCTATTGCTCTGTTGTTGATTGTCATGGCTGGGCCCATGTTATTCAGCTTTGCTAAAGGAAAATGGGAGACGGCCAAACTTGGGACTAAACTGGCCTTATCCACCAACCAAGCATGGTGGTTTATGTTGGAGGAAGGAATTGCAGATGCTGGTTTAAACCAAAGATAGACACAAAATGCTGGAGTAACTCAGCGGGACAGGCAGTATCTCTGGATCTCTGGATGGAAGGAATGGGTGATGTTTCAGGTCGAGACGGAAATCGAGAGATCCAGAGATGCTGCCTGTCCCGCTGAGATAGTCCAGCATTTTGTGTCTATCTATGGTGGTTTATGTACCACATATTGCTGCAGCAATCTATGCAAAATATATCAAGAATTTAAATTGAGATGAGAACAAAGGATAAATATATTGAAGTGAAGAATGTTTGACTATCGTATATCTGTGTTAAAACATGTAAAGCATGTTATTTTTAAAGCCTACACAACATCATGGATAGTGTCACCTTGAATTCTGTATCACAGAGCGAGGCCAGTTTTCATCTTATTAATGGATCTGGATTCATAAGTGATAGGAGCAGAATTAGGCCATTCAGCCTATCAAGTCCACTCCACCATTTAATCACGGCTGATCTATCTCTCCCTCCTAACCCCATTCTCCTGCCTTCTGCTCATAACCCCTGACACCCGTACTAAGCAAGAATCTATCTATCTCTGCCTTACAAAAATATCCATTGACGTCATCAATAGCCTTCTACGGCAAAGAAATCCACAGATTCGCCACCCTCCGACTAAAGAAACTCCTCCTCATCTCCTTCCTAAAGGAACGTCCTTTAATACTCAGTCTATGGCCTTTGGTCCTAGACTCTCCCACGAGTCCTTCCTCTCCACATTCACTCTATCCAAGTCTTTCACTATTCAGTAAAGGGCCTGTCTCACTAGCATGTGACTCCATGCAGCCTAAGCGACTCCATGGGGCGAGCGCAACCTAATGTGGTCGCTTGAGCCGTACGGCCTCGCGGGGCCGGTCCCACTTCGATCGCCGGAGCCGTATGGAATTGTGTGGAGCTGGTCCCGACATTGCGCGGGACTCCAAAAAACTGACCGTGTTCAAAAATTCCGCGCGGCAACGGCCTGCCAGCCTCGATGCCGTACGTCACGCGCGAACTTCCCGCGGACTTTGCTCGCACTTCATGTCACTCACTCGACCTCCGCGCGGCCCCTGCTTCTGGTTAGGTCACGCTTGCCGCATGGAGTCGCATGCTCGTGGGACAGGCCCTTAAGTTTCAATGAGGTCTCCCCTCATCCTTCTAAACTCCAGTGAGTACAGGCCCAGTGCCGTCAAAAACTCAATATTTACGCATTTATATAAGATTGTCCAAACACTTCCCAGGTCTGCTCAGATTTGTTTCCATTGAAGCCAAGATGTGCGGCAGGTTCTCAGTTATCACAACCATTCCATGCAAGATAATTTGACAGAAATGGGTTGAGAGATGAAAATGGACTGCCCCAGGAAAGAGTGATGGTAAAATCCAGTTGCCTGGCCTGTATAGAGATTGGATAGCGGTGGTTTGTTTCTCGTCCCATGCAATTTTCATTACTTCAAAGAAGAACATTTTTCAAAAAGATATTAAGATCGTGATGTCATGTTTACTGTATCATGGCTGCATAACTGCCCTTGACATTCCCACTGTCATTAAATGACTCCAGTAACAGATGCTCTGAAGTTGACATTTTTGGTATACCAGGTTTTCCCCGCATTCAAACAACGAAATACATCTCCAGCTGTGCTGGTCCCTTTAAAATTTAACTAATCATTTGCTATGCAAATTTACCAACCTACTAAAATGCTTAGCTGTTAAATTTTAAACTCATGGGAGTAGCGCAGCAAGGAAAAAAACACGAGAGCATTCGTTTCCTAGTCCCCAGAGAACAAAAGCCTTTTTCCTTTTAATGTATGGGAAACAAATATTGTCCATCATGAGCATTTCGAACCCAGAGATATGGCAGAATGATGAGTATCTAAGTCTTGGGTTCAAAGATGAATATGCCTCTAAATGTAGTGCACTTTTAAAAATGGAACGCTTGTCTTCTACCTTTGTTACTGATGTGGTAATACATGGCTTTTGCGGCAATGCAATGTAGAATTAGCCGATGACTGGTTTATTTGACTGTATCTGTGAGCTATTCATGTAATGCATCACTGATAGTTTTGAGGTACAGTATTTGCATGACAATAATAAAGAAGTCCACACTTGGATAATGTACACATTTATTACCATCTCCGCTACTTTCTATTTTAGGGTGGCTGTTTGTTTCAATGGAGGCTGTTTATATTTTATTGCTATTCGTGTTTTGTGCTTTGGGCTTCCCTGGTAAGACCAGTTCTTAGTGCACATCTCTGACTGCCCTTGATGGCTCCCTGGGTCGTTTCAGAATCAACCACATGACATCTGAAGTTGTACACAGGCCACAGGCAGGCATCCTACCCATATGGACACATCAGTCGACCAGATGTGCTTTTATGACTAAAGATAGACACAAAATGCTGGAGCAACTCAGCGGGACTGGCAGCATCTCTGGAGAGAAGGAATGGGTGATGTTTCGGGTCGAGACCCTTCTACAGACTAAGCTTTAATGACAGTCTGGTATTATTTAGCTGTTCCAGCTTTGCTAGCTGCTGCCCACAGTATATCTGTTTATTTGCAGAATTTAGATTCCACAGTGGTCATGCTGGGATTTGAACTCGGCCTCCAGCTTTGTAAGGAATAAAGTCCAAGCCCAGCCAAACTCACCATGTAGCTCAGGCCCTCAAGTCCTGGCAACATCCTTTTAATTCTCCTCCGCACTCTTTCCACCAGGGTGACTAAAACCGAACACAATATTCCAAGTGCGGCCTCGCCAACATCTTACTGGGGAACGGAACATCCCAACTTCTGTTATTGAAAAAATGACACAAAGTGCTGGAGTACCTCAGCAGGTCAGGCTGCATCTCTGGAGAACATGGACAGGTGACGTTTTGGGTTGGAGCTCTTTTACAGACTGAATTGTAATATCTCTTCCTCTTCATGAGGTCCTATACTGCAAAAGGATTTGAGTATAGGAGCAGGGAGGTTCTACTGCAGTTGTACAGGGTCTTGGTGAGACCACACCTGGAGTATTGCGTACAGTTTTGGTCTCCAAATCTGAGGAAGGACATTATTGTCATAGAGGGAGTGCAGAGACGGTTCACCAGACTGATTCCTGGGATGTCAGGACTGTCTTATGAAGAAAGACTGGATAGACTTGGTTTATACTCTCTAGAATTTAGGAGATTGAGAGGGGATCTTATAGAAACTTACAAAATTCTTAAGGGGTTGGACAGGCTAGATGCAGGAAGATTGTTCCCAATGTTAGGGAAGTCCAGGACAAGGGGTCACAGCTTAAGGATAAGGGGGAAATCCTTTAAAACCGAGATGAGAAGAACTTTTTTCACACAGAGAGTGGTGAATCTCTGGAACTCTCTGCCACAGAGAGTAGTTGAGGCCAATTAATTGGCTATATTTAAGAGGGAGTTAGATGTGGCCCTTGTGGCTAAGGGGATCAGGGGGTATGGAGAGAAGGCAGGTATGGGATACTGAGTTGGATGATCAGCCATGATCATATTGAATGGCGGTGCAGGCTCGAAGGGCCGAATGGCCTACTCCTGCACCTAATTTCTATGTTTCTATGTTTCTATCCCTTTTCTAATGGTCTGCCTTCTTTTATTAAAGATAACTTTTTTTTAAGACACCATGTAAATTAAGATGGGTGACATGCAGTCGGCATGGACTAGTTGCTCAATGGCCACCTGCATGGGCATGAATGGCCATCTTGGGCACAAAGGTAGACGGATGTAAGGGAACCCCAGTTACTTTGCTCCCTTCCCTGCACCGGATGTTCAAAGATCGGTAATGAACGCAACCAAAGCTGAGGGGCAGGAGGACTCCCTTAAACGTCTGCAGGTGTATGTACAGTGGAGAGCATATTGACGGGTTGCATCATGGCCTGGTTCGGCCCAACTTGAATGCCCAGGAGCGAAGAAGACTGCAAAAAGTTGTGGATACTGTCCGGTCCATCACCAGCTCTGACCTCCCCACCATCGAAGGGGTTTATTGGAATTGCTGCCACAAAAAGGCAGCCAACATCATCAAAGACCCACACCATCCTGGCCACACACTTGTTTCACCTCTGCAGGAAGAAGGTACAGGAACCAGAAAACTCTTAACATCCAGGTTCAGGAACAGCTTCTTCCCTACAGCCATCAGCCTATTAAACACTACATTCTCAAAAAGCTCTAAACTACATAGACTATTATTGTTATTATTGCACTTTTATTGTTTTTTTTGTGTGTACGTATATGTGCGTGTGAGTATGTGTGTATATATATATATGATCTATATATATATATATATGTATTTGTATATATACACACACTGAACTTTTTTTCTCTCTTGTTTATTATATTGTTTACCATGCTTACATATCCTATTCCGCTGCTGAAAGTAAGAATTTAATTGAAGATAGACACAAAATGCTGGAGTAACTCAGCGGGACAGGTAGCATCTCTGGAGACAGGGGCGGTAAACCCGGGGGGGGGGGGGGGGGGGGGCAGAGGGGACATGTCCCCCCCATGTTTTGAGAGGTGGGGGACATCCCCCCCAAGTCTTTGTGATCCCAATTTTAAAATCGCCGTTTTTAGCGCTGGATTGAGCCTCCGAAGCCTCGCGCGCGTGCGTGTGAGCGTGCGCATGCACGCATGGCCGCCAAAAAATTATGTCCCCCGTCCCCTCCATGTTTTGATAGCGAGTTCCGCTCTTGTCTGGAGAGAAGGATTGGATGATGTTTCGGGTCGAGACCTTTCTTCAGACTGATGTCAGGGAAGTGGGCGGTACAGAGATAAAATGTAGACGGAGACAGTATGAGTGGTCGGAGAACTGGGAAGGGGAGGGGATGGAGAGAGAGAGGGAAAGCCAGGGCTACTTGAAGTTAGAGAAATCAATGTTCAAACCGATGGGGTGTAAATTATCCAAGCGAAATATGAGATGCTGTTCCTCCAATTTGCGCTGGACCTCACTCTGAATAATTTCATTGTTCTATCTGGGATATATAACAATTAAACACTTGACTTGGCAGCTTCAGATGCTCAGGGAGGGGTTGCCATGGATCAGAGACTCAACAGGGCCACAAAAAGGAGAAGTCATCCAAGGAGACCCCTGGCTGTCCTTTGCCTGTATTTGCAGATGACACAAAGCTGGGTGGCAGTGTGAACAGTGAGGAGGATGCTATGAGAATGCAGGGTGACTTGGACAGGTTGGGGAAGTGGGCAGATGCATGGCAGATGACGTTTAATGCAGATAAATGTGAGGTTATCCGCTTTGGTAGCAAAAACAGGAAGGCAGATTGCTATCTAAATGGCGTCAAGTTGGGAAAAGGGGAAGTACAACGGGATCTGGGGGTCCTTGTACATCAGTCTATGAAAGTAAGCATGCAGGTACAGCAGGCAGTGAAGAAGGTGAATGGCATGTTGGCCTTTATAGCAAGAGGAATCGAATATAGGAGCAAAGAGGTCCTTCTGCAGTTGTACAGAGCCCTAGTGAGACCAGACCTGGAGTATTGTGTGCAGTTTTGGTCCCCTAATTTGAGGAAGGACATTCTTGCTATTGAGGGAGTGCAGCGTAGGTTTACAAGGTTAATTCCCGGGATGGCGGGACTGTCATATGCTGAGAGAATGGAGCAGCTGGGCTTGTACACTCTGGAGTTTAGAAGGATGAGAGGGGATCTCATTGAAACATATAAGATTGTTAAGAGCTTGGACACGCTAGAAGCAGGAAACATGTTCCCGATGTTGGGGGTGTCCAGAACCAGGGGGCACAGTTTAAGAATAAGGAGTAAGCCATTTAGAATGGAGATGAGGAAACACTTTTTCTCACAGAAAGTTGTGAGTGTGGAATTCTGTGCCTCAGAGGGCGATGGAGGCAGGTTATCTGGATGCTTTCAAGAGAGAGCTAGATAGGGCTCTTAAAAATAGCGGAGTCAGGGGATATGGGGAGAAGGCAGGAATTGGGGATGATCAACCATGATCACATTGAATGGCGGTGCTGGCTCGAAGGGCCGAATGGCCTACTCCTGCAACTATTGTCTATTGTCTATTGCCTGATAGTTTGCCTCGTATATCAGATGTTCTTTTGCCAAAGAAGCCTGGCAGGTTTCAGCAGTCGACACAGTAGGCAGCGCACACAACATTCAGAGAAACGGTTGCTATCGTAGGCTCACTCAAAACTGATATTAAACACAATTGGAAAATCAATAATCGCTAAGTGCTCCACAGGTGGGATACAAACAAGAAATGAAGAAACAAATTGTGTGCGTTAGGAATGGAGGCAACCGTAGCTTCTTGCAGATGACAGCATGAATCTCCTTTAAGTATAGCAGGGTTGATGTGATGTGCTGGGATTGTTTGCTGATGAATTTGCTCTTGACCTATCTTGGCATCCACTTCATTATTCAGTCATATCGAGCCCTCAATATGTGATCTAGCACTAATTAAGAGCTCACAGTTTTCAGGATGGGTTATGGTGCGTTGCTTAAACCGTTGAAAGGCCTGTAGAAACCATTTGCAGGAGAGTATGCTTATGACAATAACTTTTTTATATTTGCCTGGAGCACAGGTTTGAGAGAGAAAATAATTTTGCTTCATGGTCAAGGTTTGCCGTATGCAGTGGGTGCATTGATTGCAGAAACACCAGTGATTCCCTCTGCCTGACATTTTGTGAGGCCTTCCTCATGGATGAGAAGTCCAGTATTATCTTTGGAGGATGTTTACGAAGTGTCGACTCGCTGTACATTTTCAGACGATCTCTAATTTTATACAAAAATTAGTTTAATTCACCTTAGAGGTTGGGTTAGGGATGCAGTGCGGAAACAGGCCCTTCAGCCCACGGAGTCCGTGTCGATCAGCGATCCCCTCAGTAACACTATCCTACACACACACTAGGGACAATTTACTATTTTTACCAAGCCAATCAGCCTATAAACCTGTACGTCTTCCGAGAGTGGGAGGAAACCGGAGATCGCGGAGAAAAACAACGCAGGTCACGGGGAGAGCGTACAAACTCCGTATATACTGCGCCCGTAGTCAGAATCGAACTGGAGTCTCTGATGCTGTAAGGCAGCAACTCTACCACTGCGCCCTCGTGCCGCCGTTTGCGCTCCTCATGGTAAACAATTGTCAGCATGAATACTGCCAAGTGTTTCCTCCATTTATTTATGTTCCATTTAATGTTTTAACTTTGTAACAAAGTGCAAACTGAAACAGCTAATTTCCTTGACATTCCTTACCATTTACAAGGAAGACTTTATGAAAATAATGCTTCCTACAAACCATCACCACACGAAACATCAACATGTATTCATAACCACAAAGGACTCCAGTGTGAGTTCCTGTGCATCTGCTGTATGTTCCTGCAGCTTCCATCAGCGCTCCTGAATGCTGGAACCGGCCATACACAACAGGAGCAAGCAGATGCTAACAAGAGGAGGAAGGTGTAGGTTGCTGAGTGCATCTGAAGAGGATGACGTTAATTCATTGCTAAGGAGAGCTCGACAAAGTTAGCTTTCCTTTCATTAAGGCTCACTAACTTGTATAATAACCCAGTGTACTGACATGAAACATCCTGCCACACTATATTTTGGTACATTAGTGCAGTTTGAGGAGGTTTCTTGCAGCTAGTATTCTGCTACTTTTTTGTCATCTCTCTTCAGAGATGCCTCAACAATCAGCAGGGCGACCTTTAGACTTTAGAGATGCAGTGCGGAAACAGGCACTTCGGCCCACCGAATCTGCGCCAACCAGCAATCACTTACGCCATCCTACACGCTAGTGGCAAATTTACAATTTTTACCGAAGCCAATTAACCGACGAGCCTGTGCGTCTTTGAAGTGTGGGAGGAAACCGGAGAAAACCCACGCGGTTACGGGGAGAACGCATAAACTCCCTACAGACAACACCCCTAGCCAGGATCGAACCCAGGTCTCTGGCGTGGTAATGCTGCAACTCTGTCGCTGAGCCACCCGTGCCATCCTAATGACTGCTAAAGTGTTCGACCTTTGCTGCAGTTTGTGACTATGTACATCTGTTGCAAGTCAGTGGCACTGGCACATATAAGACTGTCCAAGAGATTTAGACAGTGAATTAGAGATAAGAACATTGGATCAGCGGGATGAGAAAACGAACTTCCATTAGATGACTGACTCCAGATGCTGCACGCAATGATTTAACACTGACTGGTTCTCCATTGATAGCTGGTGCATTTCCATCACCCTTAAACATGGTCATTTCAGAGTGTGCAAAGTACCTAACGAGGTCTATAGGTGAGTTGGAGGTGCCGTTTAGTTTAGTTTTTTTGTTTAGAGACACAATGCAGACACCTTCGGCCCACAGAGTCTGCGCCGACCAGCAATCTCCGCACATTAACACTATCCTACACACACAAGGGTCAATTTATAACTATACCAAGCCAATTAACCTACATACCTGCATGTCTTTGGAGCATGAGAGGAAATCTCGGGGAAATCCCATGCAGGTCACAGGGAGAATGTACAAACTCCGTACAGACAGTACCCATAGTCAGGATCTAACCCGGGTCACTGGCGCTGTAAGGCAGCAACTCTACCGCTACGCCACCGTGCCACGTCTACTGCTCCACTTGTTACTGCTTGACCCAACTGTAGTCTACCATGGATGTTGGTTAATGCACAGTAGTATTCCCATGGCAGGGAGAAGCTGCCCTTTGGTTTCAATACCTTGTACACTTTCAAATTCCATCAAGGGTTTTCAATTTCAACTTAATAGTCAGTTAACCAGTTCCACAGATCACACTGTCCCTAGCTAACAATTGGCCTATCAGGGAACCACCCTGCCTGGGGTCATCCATTGCCGGCCCTTGTGTGACCTGGCCTTTTCTTGCTTCTACTCCCCCCTTCCTCCCCCAAAATCAGTCTGAAGAAGTGTCACGACCCGAAACATCACCTACCCTTTTTCAAAAACCAACAGCTAACAAACAGCTAGCAATGGCCTGTTTTGTTTATCATTGTTACTTTTTGCATATCTTTTATTCCTTGTTCTATATCTCTCTACATCACCGTCTATATCTCTCATTTCTCTTTCCCCGGACTCTCAGTCTGAAGAAGGGTCTCGACCCGAAATGTCACTCATTCCTTCTCTCCAGAGATGCTGCCTGACCCGTTGAGTTACCCCAACTTTTTGTGTCTACCAATTTTCTCCACAGATGCTGCCTGACCCGATGAGTTACTCCAGCATTTTGTGTCTATCTTTGATATAAACCAGCATCTGCAGTTCCTTTTTATACTATCATAATTCAAATTGTCTGTTCCATTTTCAAGGTTGCAGGGATCCCCAAGCTGATTATTAATTTCAAATGTGATCAGAGTCCACATTGGGTTTTCTTTTATTTTGTATGTGAATGATGTCAAAGGTGCAGTCTCTATAATGAAAATGGGATACAAAATCTTTGTTGTAAGAAATAGCAAGAGTGGTAGTCGCATATGTGCAGGAAGGAACTGCTGATGCTGGTTTAAACCGAAGGTAGACACAAAAAGCTGGCGTAACTCAGCGGGACAGGCAGCATCTCTGGAGAGAAGGAATTGGGTGACGTTTCAGGCCGAGACCCTTCGTCATCCCATCCTCTGGTTTCACTGTAACAATGCGGCAGCTTTGTTACATTCCTGCTCAAGCTGAAGGGGCCAAAATCCCCGCTGCTGTGCAACCTGGACTCTGCTATTACTAACTGTAACTCTTTTCTGAAGGCTTTCAAAAACTTTGTATGAAAGGTGCAACAGCATTCTCTAAAATTTACATGAAGAATCAACACAGAGAGTGGACCCAGAGTGAGTGTTCAAAAGGTGTTATGCGGATAGGAAAGGTTTGGATGGAAATAGGCCAAGCACAGACATGTGGGACTAAGCTTGGTTCGGCAACATGTTCAGCATGGATGAATTGGGCCCACGAGACTATTTCTGTGCTCTATAGCTCCATGGCTCTCTGAAGTTTTTACTGATGGGCACGATTCATTCTTTCAAATGTCCTCTGCATTGCCAAAACTAAATGATCAATGCTGCAGGAAAAGGCACTCTACACTGCCCAAGTGGCAGCAGTGCATTGTAAACAACAGTTCTCCCCGCTGAATCCTGCAGTCGTGAGGCTTTGCTGTCGTTTTAAGCAGTTGCACGCATTTCCCTTGTCCCAGCCCCCCATTGTACCTTGAAGAAATCTCAGCTAACCCAGTAACTGACACAGGTATAAAAATATCAGCCTATTCTGCAAGGCAGGCAAATTATGTGTTTTTGCTGTGTTTTATCATGTACAATTGCTCGGCACAGGTGACACGCTGATCAGGTGTACCTGCATAATCACTCCAAAAATACATGCCATTTTGAATAATTCCACCCAAAATCCTGCAGCTTCAACTTAATCGCTGTGAGTAACACATAAATCATACGTGAATATAAATCAAGGCTCAGCTGTGCAGGATTGGAGGACGCATTGTTTAATTTTATTGCTGTGGGAGTATTTTTTTCAAAATAGAGACAGTCTTGTACATGTAGAATGCTGGACTTAAATTAACATTTTTAGAATTTCATGCTGTTGAAATTCTGAATCTTCTGTAACCGGCAAATCAAACCAGTTTTTTTTTTAAGAGAATAAATCATCTTATTATTAGTTTGGTACCTTTTTTAAATAAAGAAAAGATGGTTAATAGAAATTGTGAATCTTGCTAATTAAGATTTAACATTGAAGATAAAATCCTTGTACAGGTATTTGCTTCCAAACCTATGTGATGATTCAGTGTTATCTCCGCATTCCCATCTCAATTTAAATACTGTAGTAGTGGACATCATGTTCTAATTGAAAGCATATTCTCCATACCTTGATCAGGGATTGAAATGAAACAGGGTTAAGGAAAATAGATGTGAGGCCAAACGGAAATTGGAGGAACAGCACTTCATATTTCGCTTGGCCAGCTTACAACCCAGCGGTATGATTTTTGATTTCTCTAACTTCAAGTAACCTCACTCTCTCCTTCCCTCCCCCACCCAAGTCATCGTACTAGTTTTACTGTTGTCCCGCTGAGTCTCATTGTCTGTAACTTGTTTTCACCTAGCTAACAATGGCCTGTTTCTTATATCATGGTCACTTTTTTGTATATCTTTCATTCGTTTATTCTATATATATCTACATCACCGTCTATATCTCACATTTTCCTTTCCCCTCACTCTCAGTGTGAAAAAGGGTCACAACCCAAAACGTCACCTATTCCTTTTCTCTGGAGCTGCTGCCTGGCCCGCTGAGTCACTCCAGTTTTTTGTGTCTATCCTTAGGAATTTGGAAGGCTTTTTAATGCAAATAAGTGTCAAACATTAAACAGTCAGTTGCTTGACTCCATCAAATTACAAGTGGCTTGTTGATATTTTGTTTTAAATCAAATTGTGTGTTTTTGGATTCTCTAACGTTAACATTCGCTAACGCTAATGCACTTGCAGTGGAAAGTTAAAATCTTACAATTTCAGACATGCCCAAAGTTATATGCATTCGTGGATGTCGGAGAAAAGCAACCACTATTGTCATTCTGATAAGATGTAAAGCATTAATACAGCATTGTAAAACACGTGGGAACATTAGCAAATTATCTGCTCATACATCAGGATTAAACAAAACATTTCTAAGAATCATTTTCATGATTTAATGCTACCACAACAACTGCCAGCATGATGGTACTTGATGCTTAAATAAAGCTTGTAAAGTTATGCAGAATCAGGCACTTACAGAATCTTAATTTAATTTATTAATGTGGGCGTGTGTGTTTCATTGATAACTGAACTAAACTAGTGCTCGCACAAAATTTCCTTAAAAATGGTATTTCATATTTCACAACTAATTATGACCCCTTTTAGAAATTGGAGGAGTAAGAAAGTGCATTAACTTATCGTATAATATTGCCATTTATTTAGCACAAACCCAGTGTCCATTTACTGCCATTGGCCTGGATTACTTGTGGGAGGTTGACGGAGACAAGATAAAATTTTATGAAGCAGATAGGTATTTTCCTTTGTGACGCAAATTTTAGCGCTATTCTCTGATTTCAAATTGTAAAAACATTCAATATTGTGTTAAAGAAATATAAATATAAAACCGGGCTATTCATTTCCAAAATTACAGACTAATTGTCAAAGTTCAGGAATTTCAATCCTCAAAAACTGAGTAGCATTAAATATGATGTGATTTATTCCGTTTTTGTAAATCTATACATGTTATTCTCTACAAGACATAAATATGTACCCAAGATAGACACAAAAAGCTGGAGTAACATAACTCAGCTTAAACCAGCATCTGCAGTTCCTCCTCCTTACACATAAATATGTACCCACTAGTTTTAGATCTTTGATATTCTCCTGGGTTCAATTGTGCTTATCATGCTTGAAACCAGTCCAAGTGTTGCATGTAAGGTTCTGTCATATCTAGGCCAACACTAGAATATCCATAAGTAAAATGATCCTCTAAATTATGAACAGGCTATTTCTGTCTGTTACGTATATGCGACTCTAATCTTTTAGTAAGTGGACCGGGAATGTTCAGAATTGAGGTAAGTCCTTGCAAATCAACATTTAATTCAATATATCGAATAAATGGATAAAAATGCAATCACATTTGCCAATTTATGAGTACAATTAACCTGTATAAAATAATACAAACATACATTGCAACCAATAATAGAGAATCTCTTATTTTATATAAGCTATAGGGCGCAGTAGTAGTGTTGCTGCCTTACAGAACAAGAGACCTGGGTTTGATCCTGCTTATCTGTACGGAGTTTGTACGTTCTCCCCGTGATGTACGGGGGTCTTCTGTGGCTGCTGCAGTTTCCTCCCACACTCCAAAGATGTACAGATTTATAGGCTAATTGGAAACTGTCTCTAGTGTGTTAGCATCCGAGGATCGCTAGTCGGTGTGGACTCGGTGGGCCGAAGGGCCTGTTTCCGTGCAGTATCTCTAAACTAAACTAAACTAAATTAATTCCTCCCTTTTCCTCTGAGTTGAAAAGTTTGCCTTTAAAATTGGAAAAAAGTACTCTGGTCTATCTCCCACCTACCGCTTCAGGGTCAAATGACCAGAAACTACAAAATACAATAATTGTGAGTGAGGCTTTTAGCAAGTTCTGAGAGAGGCTGGTAATTTGTTCATTTACAACCTCCTTGTAAATTACCTCAAAGTTTTGCACATTAGCAGCTTAATAACTTGATGATGTGGCATTTCTTGCAATGTAATAGCTTGAATCATTTTTAAACGTGACACTTTTGCTGGAATGGTTCTGTGAAAAAATTGGTAAAACTGAGTCATCGTAGGAAAGTGAATCCTCTGACTGAGCACTGATGGAAGATTGTCAACAATATACAGACAGGTAGAGAGTCATGGATATTTATAGCACATTGTTTAGTTATGTCTATGCATACCAAATGAGCATTGATTTACTCAAAATGTGTAGGAAGGATCTGCAGATGCTGGTTTACACTGAAGGCAAACACAAAATGCTGGAGGCAGTATCTCTGGAGAAAAGGAATAGGTGGAAGAGACTCTGAAGAAGGATCTCGACCCAAAACATCACCTATTCCCTTTCTTCAGAGATGCTGCCTGACCCGCTGAGTTACTCCAGCATTTTGTGTCTGGCTTCAGTGATTTATTCAAGTCCAGCTCAGCTTCCACTCCTGAGCTTATAATTTACATGTCCTCATCTGATTCCAGCATCCTTTCAGTCAGTGAGTTCTTGATCTCGGCTACTCACATTCACCCGCTTGGTGAAAGAAGATAGTAAGATTAAACGAGAACTTACCAGTTTGAAGTTTGATCTGTATTTTATGAGGAGTTACGATGAGGGATTTCGTGAAGAACCCCGCTTCCACGCATGCGTGTCATTCTTCAAAGCAGCGGTGTGTGGTCACAGGAACCTATAATGATCTAACATAGTAAGATTATCAAAGAGATGCCAGTTTTTGATATGATCATAAGAGGGTGGGAGCGGAGGGCACGAAATCCCTCATCGTAACTCCTCATAAAATACAGATCAAACTTCAAACTGGTAAGTTCTCGTTTAATCTTACTATTTTACTTCGGAGTCACGTGAGTGACTTCGTGAAGATTTCAAAGCTCTGTGACCTCATGCCGTGGAACGAGTCCATGCTTCACAACTGCCTTGGGTATTGGGAGAGAGCATCATTAGTAATTTTAAAACACAATTATACAAAGAGTTGTGTGGTATAATGAAAAATTTATATAACATTTTTTAAGATTTGAGAATCATAGCCCTGTAACCTTTCGGGCAATTATTTTGTTGGACATAAAATGTTTTCTTAATGCAAATGATGGCTCCAAAAAATAACTGGTTTATTATAAAACCTGTGGAAAACCCTTTTTGAATGACCATCCTGTCATTCTGAGGATTTGGTCTGTGGGTACCTGTACAATTTTTTGCTGCGGATGTTGCTGCAGCCCTGGTGGAATGAGAGTTAAAACATTAGTGTCATTTTTAGGACCTATTTGAGCCACCTTAATATAGTTTGAGTCGTAACCCTTTCATGCGGTTTCTTGTAAGAGATAAACAACTCCATTTCCTGACCTCGAATGTTCTTAGTATATTCTATGTATTGTTAGATGTGTCTTGCTATACACAGTCGTTTGCCATATGGGTGTACCATAAATTCAAACACTTGACCCAAGGAAACCGATCTGTTTTCTTTTATTAAATCCTGTATGACAACACCAGTTTCTCGGTGAGATGATCAGGGAGTCCAGGCGCAGTTTGCTTAATGGCTGGACTTGTTGTGCGGTAAATAACACCATGAGCATAACCATCTTCCTGGTCTGTTACTGAAGTGACAACGCTGTTATGAGCTACAAGCTCCTCAGCATATTGAGAAACGACACCCACGTCCCAGATTTCGGAGTACCTGGTTTTCTTACCAGGGGTGCGTTCCCACCTCGTGCCGCTCCGTTCCTTGTGATAGGTAATTGGAGAGTGCACTTGTGGCACTATTGATGGCACTGTAGCTCCATCGATTATCATAAAGGAGGCTTGTTAAAATTCCAATACGGCCAGAAAGTTCTTGGCCTTTGGTCGAGGTTGTTGTCCAAGCAGTATATGCCCCATTTCTTGATGTGTCCAAGGTACTGCTTCCGTGTTGACAGTCTTAGTGCAGATGAGATGAGATTCATCGCCCTGTCTGACAGCCGAAAGCCGTGTAGTGGGTCTTTTAGACTCTACAAATCAATAAATCCATAGTCTTATGGCATGGATGACTGCCTCCAGTCACTGGATAAATCCATAATTTTTATTTATTTATTTATTTATTATTTTTTTTTTTTTCTATGTTCATTAGGGAACATGGTTGTAACACCATCCCCTGTATGACCGAATACCATGATTTTGAAGGTCAGTCGGGTACTCTGAGAATTCCAGATGCCGAGTGTAGTTGAATTTTCCCTAGTACCCCATTGATGGGGCCGAACGGCTTTGTTTACATAACAATGCGAAGCTAGTTTTAGAATTGTTTGGTTTAGGTAAGGACAAAATGCCCTTCTGGTGTATGTTGTACTGTGGTTATTGGGATGAGTAAATCCTATCAGATAACCCTGAATACTGCTGAGATTATATGAATCTGTAGCGATTATATACCATACATAACTGTAGTGTTGCAACCTCCCCTACCATCGTAGGTCCCTATTTTAACAGAAGAAAAAACCCCACCCACCTACCTCCATGGTTACCGGTGGTTGTGTTATTTCCTTGGTTTTTTGAAAAGGAGGTTATGGTTTGATATCTCTTGTTCGGAGTTATGTGGGAGGTTGAGTCTTCCGCATCTTCCAGGGTAATATTGATTGCTGGCACTGCCACTGGTATGAGCCACATTTTTTATGGCCTTGCCTGTGGCTGGTATCATGCTCCAAAATAGGCCCTTGCGCTGGCCTTGATGAGCCCCAGTGTCTTGGCTTTGTCCACACACGGTTCTTTATTTGCAAATGGTAGCATATTTTGGGGTCCCAGTGCTGGCCTCGGCGGTTACTGCATGCTGAGAAATGAATTTTCTACCGTGCTGGAGCGAAGTTGGCACAAATGTTTTACCCCCCTCCGGGGATGATGTGCCAGTGCGCAGCCTCCCGCTCCTGCCGCCTGCTTTCTGCCGCTGCTGCTGCACCAAATGATAAAAATAGCATATTTTCCCCCATGTCTGCACCTAAAGAAGTGGAACAAAACGCGAGTCTACAGAAACCCCTTTTTACATACATACTGTTCCTTTTTTTTTTATTTTTTTTGCGCCTCCCACTCTTCCCCGGTGCCTTCTGCTGTGCTTCTGCCAGCTGCTGCTCTCCCTGCCGCTGCTGTTGCCGCTGCTGAGCACCTTACATGGACCCAGTCCATGTCTGCACCTAAAGGTAAGTGGAAGGAAACGCAGAGTCTCCTACCTGCTGTTCCCGACTTTTCATTCTCCGTTGTTCCCTGCGTGTCGGGTTTGAACCGCTCGGACCGACCCCGGTGTTTAAGGGGCTGGTCCTTCTCCGTTAATTTTAAAAGTGCCAGAGCCCTAATACAACCCACTGTTTTGTGGGTTGTTGGCTCTGTTTTTCCCTTCACCCCGTATGGGGTGAAGTTGGCACTCGCTCCCGTTCTGGGAGACAGTGGTGCCGACTCGCTTGGGGAACGCCGTTCCCCTCTGTGTGACTCGTTGCAATGCGTGTAGCGATATGACACGCATGCGTGGAAGCGGGGTTCTTCACGAAGTCACTCACGTGACTCCGAAGTAAAATCTCTCTTCTTCACCCTGTCCTAGTAGTAGCCCCCCCCCCCCCCCCCCCCCCCCCCCCCCCCCCCTCAGTCATGACTGACCATGGGTGATGCATCCTAGTTTGCAGGTGATGTGTGGTTGGAGGCAAGCCTGGGCGATGTCATATGGAGGACAGGCCTTTGCCCATGCAGCACGTCCCCCCTCTCCACGTCGCTGATCGATCCAAAGGAACAGCAGGGCCGTTACAGTTTGGCACGAGCGCCATCGCAGGAGCTGCCAGAGCGAGGTTGTAGACAATGACGAACTACCTTAGGGGCTCGGACTCCGGATTTTCTTGAGGTTTACTCCTGGAGCATTTTCCAAGGCTGGATATGGCCACAAGGCAGTGGAGGTTTCCCTCTCATAGATGGACCACCTTCCCAGGCTGACGAGCCTCATCTGCCCGAGTGGTGCGGGCGGGAGCGTCTACCTTCCCGTGCAGGTCTATAGCACCTGCCCACTGCCCAGGTCTCCCATTATTTTACACATCTCAATGAAATCATCCAGTTATATCCTTTGTTCCAACGAAATGAATCGCAGTCTAGATAATCTTATTTCCTAACCACGGTCCTCCATCCTTGCAGCCTTCTCTTAATTATCCTCATCACCATTTCTACTTCTGTTATACTATACCCATCCTGCATTTTGGTGACCAGAATAGTTGTCGCCCAGTTAGTGTTTTAGATAGTTGTAGCATGACCTCTCTATGCCAAGTGGAGGAGAGGGTTAGTAGAGGCAATTTGGTTAGGTCTCTGTTCGAGAAAGAACCAGTGGGCCTCAAAACCCTCCTTGTGGGGAATGGAGGTGTAAAGGGACTGGGTGTCCACAGGAAAGATGAGTGGCCGTGGGTCTAGAAACTGAAAGTTATTGAAGAGGTGAAGAGCATGGGAGGTGCCTCAGATGTAGATTGGAAGGGACTGGACAAGAGTGGGATTGCATGGAACCAAGGTATGTGGAGATGCCATCTGTGATAGTTGGAGATGTATTCTGTGATGGATTAATAAAGCATGCAAAAACAATGGATCTGTTCTGTTCAGGGCAGTTCTGTTAGTGGAATTTGGGAAGGAGCTGGAAGTGGGTAAAGCAGGGCTGGGGAATGACAAGGTTGGAGGCTGTGGAGGGGAGATGTCCAGAGGTGATGAGATCAGAAACAGTCTGGGAGATGATGGTCTGGTGTTCGAATGTGGGGTCGTGGCCAAGTTGTGGGTATGAGGAGATGTCCAACGGCTGGTGCCTGGCCTCAGCATGGTAGAAGCATGGTCAGCCGGTCAGACTACAACAGCACCTCCCTTGTCGATGGGTTTGATAACAATGTTGGGATTGCTGCTGAGTGAGCGGAGGGCTGTGCGTTCAGAGGGGGTGACATTGGAATGGGTGAGGGGAGTGGAGAAGCCAAGATGGTTGACGTCAGGCCGGCATTTGGAAATAAAAAGGTTGGAAGTTCAGCAGGGGAAATATGCCCAGGCACCTTCTTCATGTTGGTAAGATGGACACAAAACGAGCGTGTGGGGGGTTACAATTTAAGAGGAATATTTAATTTTAAGAAACAAAGAGTCCGTACGACTAGAAAAACCTTTTGTATTTCGGTTTGTGGAACAAATTGAACGAGGAATTAAAGCAATGTACAAA